>NW_026926406.1:0-274731 GCF_032062105.1 Saccostrea cuccullata
TAAATGAATAAAAAAAAGTCTCAATATGAACACCTTTATATGATATATTTTTCTCCAAGTCCAAAAAGCGGTTTCTGTAAGTGTTTAGAGCTTCCTTAATGTGTTTAATTTATTTTCTCTCATTTCTTGTGTAACCTGTATGTTTGTTTGGATTTTTGGGGCTTTTTAAATTTACTTTAAAGTTCATTTTCAGTCCCAAATACTATTAATTATTTTCGAGCTAAAAAATACATTTTTTTTTTTTACATTTTTAAAATTAAATTTTCAATAAATGTTTAATGATTTTATTTTTATATATATTTTTCTTCTTCTTTTTTTTTTATTTCAGTAAGAATTAAAAAAAAAATATCGTAGACTTTATCGAAAAATGATAACAAGATGTAGTTTCGCCTCTCGCTTTCAGGTCTGCCTGTTAAGCTAGTAAATGGACGTGATACTACAGAAGGTCGACTGGAAGTTTTAATTAACAATGAATGGGGGACCGTTTGTGACAATGAATGGGACGACAACGATGCCAAAGTTGTCTGTCGCAATTTGGGACTCCCCAGGTTTATTTTATTTATAAATACTGAACATTTTGATCAAGCCCTGCAATAATTTAAAAATAAACGAATGTATGTGAATATATTTAAAGCTTGGATGGATAAATGTTCTTGCAGTGCAAATGCTGTATCTCGAAGATCTTCATACTTTGGTCAGGGCGATGATAAAATATGGTTTGATAATTTGGACTGCCTTGGTACAGAAGATGAAGTAATGAACTGCAGTCACGATGGAATCGGAGTTCACAATTGTACTCACGACAACGATGCTGGAGTCAGCTGTAATATTCTAAAGAAGTTTTAATTACACGTTTATCATTACAATACCATTTATAGTTTATCATACCCCGCTTGAAAAGTGGGAGGATACATAGTAATTGGAATGTCTTTCCTTTCATCTGTTATGCTTTTGGGTACCAATTTCTCGCTTATCCTCTTACACCATCAAATAAAATTTAATAAAACTCTCACAGAATCCTGTTACATAGTGCCATTGTTCACCCCTACTTGACTTTGATCCCACACATATTTTAGGTTTCCCAGGCAAAACATGTACACTGCAATTCTTTCTTTAATATTGGAGAGTACACAAGTCTTATCCTCAACCCCTCCCATATCACTGAATAAAATTTAATAATACTTTCACAGATTCGTTATTACATAATGTTATTGTGCACCTCCCATTTTACTTTTCAGTTGAAACTTAAATCAGACCCCCACAGAAAAATATGCATTTTGCCAATATAATCATATGGGAGGCAGGGAGTATCATTTAGTGAGCTCAGTGCTCACAATACCATTAGTTCTATTTCAAATTATTTGCCGTTAAACATTCCAAGATGAGGGAATAAAACACATTTAATTAAGAACTAGAATTATACATGCTCCTAATTGTGAGTAGATCAATCAAAGACTGATGTGACATTTCCCTTTAAATACTACCATTTTTGTATTCAAAACTAACACAAATGAAATATATGGAGATGACGAACAGTATTCAAGCTCAAAAGTCCATTCAAACAGAACAAATCAAGTGCATCGCAAACATGACCTTCAGAACATCAGAGGTGGGATCAGGTGTCATGGAGGAGTGAACATCCCCTACCGACCTGCAATGTGTTCATGGTCGGGAAATAACATATAGACCCATCGACAAATCAGTTTGTGAATTAAAGCCTAACAATTAGTAATAAAAATATCAGTCTGTATGTATTTGACTAAGCGATAATGACTGTAACTCCTGACATGATCATTATGTCGACCAAAAACGTGCAACATGATGACTGAATTTAACCGAGACTGTTGAAATTCTTGTTTCATCAACTTGTTTATCAATACATGAATAAATGCCCTCTTTTTAGAAATTTAAACATTGAGCAATAACCAACAAAAAGAAATATATCAATATAATATTAGGACAGAGAAGAACGTAATAGTCCTTTCTATGTTATAAGGCTTACATACCCGCCTGGTGGGAGGACGTGATA
Organism: Saccostrea cuccullata; assembly: GCF_032062105.1. Lineage (NCBI taxonomy): Eukaryota > Metazoa > Mollusca > Bivalvia > Ostreida > Ostreidae > Saccostrea > Saccostrea cuccullata. The sequence continues at coordinate 2,030 of NW_026926406.1, forward strand.
GGACAGAGGGTCGAGTTGAGGTTTACATCAACGATGAATGGGGTACAGTCTGTGATGATGACTGGGATAACAGCGACGCTCAGGTTGTCTGTACTCACCTGGGATTTCCAAGGTATGTATATAATCGAAATTGTGATTGAATAGCAAATATCGAATAAATCCCGAACTGGGAATTTTAAATCACCCAAATGAAGTCAACAGAATGAATTAATTAATTCCTTAACCACACCCCCACACCCTAACAGAAACTTGATTATTATGATTTTTACATTTTTGTAACATCATAATTTTGCATAGAGAAGAAACGACAACAAAAATATGGTTTTCTTTAAATATTGAACGGACAAGATAAATGGGGAACGCTTCTTAAAACTCCAGCCCATCAAAAGTACTGTATAAAATAAAGTATACAGTAGATTGTAAGATGGGAAAGAATTCAATAATTTTATTGTATATGATACAAAACATATTCGTTTAAAATAGCTTTACAGGAGTAGCGCTTGGATCTGCCTCTTTTGGACAAGGTAGTGGGCGTATCTGGCTGGATAATGTTGGATGTACAGGATATGAACACGATATACGGAAGTGTCGTCATAGTAGTATAGGAACAAGTGACTGTCACCACAGCGAAGATGCTGGCGTCAGGTGTAAGTAAGAGCTAAAGCTTTATAAGCTGTAACTTTTGAAATTTTTTTGTTTCGAAATTGTAATTAACTTTTTCGAGGATAGAAATAAGAACATTTAACAATTTTTGTTTTTCATATTTGCAATGGAAAAACTATTTCTAAGGTTTGATTAAGCAAATTGAAATCAGTATCGTTCTACACAATTCTGTGGTTTCTTTTATGAATACTAAATATTTGATTTCACAGAAGGCTTTCTACTGAAAAAATTTCAATTCTTTATTTAAGTCTTGTACATAAAAAAGGTTTAGATAACAAACAAATTTATCATCATGATTAACATTTTAGCAGCAGAAAAAGATTTTCAAAAATACAGTTCATACTCTCAAAATTGATCCCTAATGATATAATGATTATTTTCTAAAAGAAAATTTGTTTTCATTTACTTTCAAATCTGTTTTAAGCATTTTCTTCTTTTTTAAATTTTATACATTTCTTCAAGATTATTGAATATCATAGGCACATTCTTTATATTTTCGCAAAAATTATTGTATCATGACTTTTAGTGTAAGCTTATAAAATTTCTATGAATGTATATAAGGTGTACCCCTGCGCCTGGTTGATGGGTCTTCAAAGAGAGAGGGTCGAGTTGAGGTATACATGAACAACCAGTGGGGGACCGTCTGTGACAACGATTGGACCAAAAATGAGGCACAGGTTGTGTGTGAAAACATTGGATACGCTGGGTTCGTAACATTTACTGGAGCATTATATACCAAATAGAACCACTGAGTATTGAATGCCTTAACTAGCTAGTAATCACAAAATGCCCACAGTTCATGCAGCAAATGAAACCTTACCCACATGCACTTGTTTCGAATATTAATTTTTAGCCCATTGTATTTTTATTATCATACTATGGGTTAGAAATGTATTTCCGAAATAAATACCTGTGGGATAACTTTAACTGTATAATGCCCAATGGTCTTTGTCAATGTTCAGTCCTTTTGTAGGTATAATGCTGTAGAGCGTCGTTCTGCATACTTCGGGGAGGGCAGTGGAGATGTTTTATTGGACGAGGTGCAATGTACAGGAAAAGAGAACGACCTGCTATCGTGTAGTCATGGATATGTGGGCAAAAATAACTGTACACACAACAAAGACGCAGGAGTCAGCTGTAATTACTGTTCTTTGTTTAAAAAAAAACTTTAAAAGAAGTATTTAGTAACCATATCAAAGTTTTTATTGGTAATCATCATTTTTATTATTTGTTTCATACATTATTCTGAAGGCCTGTCTAAAACATACATATTAAACTCTTTCGCCTTACATTATTTTTACATATTCTAATACTTCAGTAACTTGTTCTTTCATTAAGCAAATGTCATCATTTCAGGCCTTTCCGTTCGGCTGGTTGGAGGAAAAACTCCGATGGAGGGTCGAGTAGAGGTTTTGATAAGGAACGAGTGGGGGACTATCTGTGCCACAAACTGGGAAAAGGAGGATGCTGCAGTCATTTGTCGTATGTTAGGATATGACGGGTTAGAGGAACACCCAAACAATGGGTTCTAAGTTTTATTTTACTAATTCCAAAAAAAAAATTTTATCAAGCTTCTGAAATGAAATATAGGAAACACTCTTAGTAGTGATGTGAAGCTAACTTTGTTGGCGAAAGATAGAATAGGAAAAATATATCCCCTGCATTTTACTTTCTGTTCATTAATCTTGTAAAAAGGTTCCATACATTGTTAAGCGTTGTTGGTATTAAGGCTGTTGCCTGATTAAACGAAATTAAAGTGTCTACTTGAATGACCACCTAAGTGTCTAAGATTCTTCTACATGTACTTAAGTTTCATACCTTCACTTTCGGGTATATTGTTGTTATTCTAGTCCGTTTATCTGTCTCTCTCTCTGCTTGAAACTTCTCTTTTTAAGCATTGGCCATCCATTGGTGTCTTAAACATGTGATGTTTAGTACTCCTCACGATAAATGCCAAATGGACGTCACAATTAGATGTATTTTTACATGATTCCCTGAACTCCTGTTTTTGTCTGTGTTTGAGAGAGAGAGAGAGAGAGAGAGGAGGATGTATGTTTGTTGTGTTTGTACATGTGTTTTGCATGTGTGTGTTTTGGTAGCCATTCATCTTTTGAATTCGGTAATGAGCAATAAGGTTTTTAATTATTTATTTCACTGGGGATCACAAAAATCCTTTTCTGAGGAAAATTAGGTTCCCTATATACTCCTCTTTGTAGTAGACCATTCTAATTTTGGAATGTGATTGATCGTGTATTGTAGATGTACCAACTCGTTTTGGAATTCTGATTTTTACCCTGCAAGACCAACAAAGGATCAAAAAACAACGTTTTTCTATGAAAAACCTCCTTTCTCTGAACTTTGCTTTAAATTTATGCCTTAGTCAGTTTGCCTGTTAGCTGCGGAACTGTAGCTCTCTACTTGAGAAAATTCGGACAGATAAAGCAGAGAGCTACATATACAGGCGTTGTAAAAACCATCTATTTATGCTGCCTATTTTTTATCGCTCACTTGCTTATTTGTTTTCCCTCGCTTTTAGAATGGTATCAGATAATTACTCGTATATTTAACTACTATAATTGATACTTTTTTCACCTTTCAACGGACCGAAATACTAGCAATCCTTTTTGGTTTTGGAATTTCGGTTTTTTTAAAAAAAAAATTTTTAAAATCCCATTTAGACATTTCCAAAGACAGCCCGTTGGGACCGTTGAAAGGTAAATGAAATTCTAGTATTGGGAATAAGAGATAAATTTATGGTTAATGATCGGATGCCTTAGTTAAAGCTTGGGAATATACCAGAAATAATACTCGAAGTGATCGACAAAAATCGGCGGCGTAAATAGAAGGTTTTTACAACACTTGGATCTGTAGCTCTCTGCTTAATCGGTCCGAATTTTCTCAAGCAGAGAGCTACAGCTCTGCAGATATTTGCCAGTGTGACTTACATGAGAAAAATGGTTTCAGAATGTTTATTTTAAGCATGACGAGGAGAAGGGAGGGGAGTCGAAAGACGTTTCAACCCTAAAAACTGGTTTGTTGTGCGTCACCCTTATTCTATGCTGTAGATATGGCACGCCAAATTCACAAAAATGAGCTAATCATAGTTTCACAGTCGATAAACTAAGTTTATCGGTTGTAAACTACAGTTTACGGACTGTAAACTATAGTTAACATCGTTAATCTATATTTTACATCTGTGAATCATAGTTAACCCGATAATCTATGTTTCACAACCGTAAACTATACTTAACACCAAAAACAATCATTTGCGATTGCAAAACATAGATTATCTGATAAATACAGTTTCACGATTGTAAACTATGGTTTACAACTCTTAACTATAGTTAACGATCGTAAATTATAGTTTGCAGACGAGAATCTATGTTCATCAACAAAATCTATTGTTAACGTTTTATTACAGACAGATAAACAGATAAGCATTCGTAAACCATAGTTAACAACCGTTAAATATAGTTTTACAGATGAACACTATACTAAACAAATTGTAAACTATAGTTCACGATTTGTTAACTATAGTTTACAGTCTATAAACCTAGTTTATCAATTATGAAACTATGTTTAGCACGCCAAATTCCCAAAAATGAGCTAATCATAGTTTCACAGTCGATAAACTAGGTTTATCGGTTGTAATCTATAGTTTACGGACTGTTAACTATAGTTAACAACGTTAATCTACATTTTACAATTGTAAACTATAGTTAACGCGATAATCTATGTTCCACAACCGTAAATTATACTTAACATCAAAAACAATCATTTGCGATTGCAAAACATAATTTACCTCATAAATACAAATTCACGATTTGTAAACTATGGTTTACAACTCATAACTATAGTTAACGATCGTAAATCATAGTTTACAGACGTGAATCTATGTTTATCAACAAAATCTATTTGTTAACGTTTTTTTTACAGACAGATAAACTTTGATTAGCTTTCGTAAACCTTAGTTAACAACCGATAAATATAGTTTTACAGATGAAAACTATACTTAACGAATCGTTAACTATAGTGTACGGTTTGTAAACTGTAGTTTACAGTCGATAAACCTAGTTTATCAATTGTGAAACTAGGTTTAGCTCATTTTTGTGACTTTGGCGTGCCATATGTAGAAGATTTATCTTTTGGAAAAGAATTGGTTTCATGCTATAATTTTGCAATAATGTTTAAGGATTATCATTTTCAAAATTAGGGCCATGAAGTGGATAGGTATGGGTTTGTTTCTACAAATAAGATACGGAGATAATGAACAGTATTAAAGCTTATGAGTCCAATTAAACAATACAAATCAGAGGTGGAGCACAAAATGGGTCTCTAAAACATCAGACGTGGGATCAGGTGCCATGGAGGAGTGAGCATACCCTTCTGACTGTTAAGACCCAGCGTGTACTCCATATCAGGTGGGATCAGGTGCCATGGAAGAGAGAAAATACCTTTCTGACCGGTACGACCAAATTTGTATTCCTTGTCGTGATCGGGGAAATCGGAAAATCAGTGTGTTGATATTAATGGCCTAACAATTATTATGAAAATTTATCAGTCAGCATTTGACGTACGGTAGGATTCTCCTCACACAAAACTGTATTTCTTGTATCTAAAAATTTATGAAAATTTCACAGAATCAAGAAGTGGAAGTATCAGTTAGATTAGTTTTGACCGTTTTATATTAGAGTCAAGGTCAGATCAAGGTCATTACCTTTTCCCTGGACATTAAGAATTAAAATGACTGCATCCAATCATGCGATAGGGTCTTCTATTTAAAAGATTAAAATTAATGTTTTTCTTTTTGCATAAAAAGATATTACTATATACAATGTAGGGTCTATAAGATGATATTACCAAATTGACACCAATAGTTTATCAAAGATGAATTTTGGCTCATCTGAATTTTCTCTATTTTTTTCTTTAAGTTTTAGGATATTTAAGTACTTTTTATATGCACTCTATATTTTATTTTTTCTTATTTTCACATATTGTAAAGAAGTCATATAGAGATACAAAATGATACAAGACCAAAAAGTCTTGACCGTTTACTAAGAGAGTAAAACACTTTCTATGGTTTTTTGGCTCGTATTTCTACTTAGATTGGAAGCATTCAAAAGCTAACATTATTTTAGTTCGTTTGGAAAATCATATTAACTGAGTATTTGTTTTAAAACTTCGGTCCCTTATTATTAATTTAGCCAACATTCGAAATATTCTTTGATTGTGTAAAAAATTATAACTAAATTCGTTGTTCTATAATAATTTTGAGAGGCAGAAAATAAAATATTTTCATACGCCACCATTCCGCAAAAAATATAGCCCCTGCTTGCATGTTTTTGAACACAATTTACCATTTCTATTTAAAGTTGTACAATTGTGATGAGGAAAGAAAAATATAGTCTTTTAAGTCTCTTTCACCTAAATATATAAGACATACGAGGGTCATTCAAAAAATACGTAGACAATGTTCCTCATCGTCACATTATTATTACAAGATTATAGATCAACACATTTTCGTAAATAAAAACATTCAATTTGTCGACCTGTGAAGTTTCATTCTATTTGATTCAATTGAACTCATGCTAGCCAATTTTTAAAGCAACATGTTTTTGTTACCACGGAGCAGGATTAACCAACTTTGTAACGTCAAAACAACGTCGAGAAAGTTTCTCAAAATTAGTCTGCTTTTTTATTTCATATACAGTTTGTAGAGTCTTCTCCATTCATAAAAACGTATCCATAATACTAAACACTTTGTTTGCCATCAATTGTGCAAATAGTTTAAACTAGATTGTCATTGTTTTCAAATTCCTTAGGCCTACTGCGGAACCCTATTACTTCCGAAGCAGTGAAACGCACATCACGTTTAATGACGTTCTTAACTCTTTTTACAAGATTTTCAACTATAACCTCTTTCTTTCCAGACCATCCATCGTTTGATTTAAACTCACTACCACTCAAAAATTGTATTTTCCATTTGATACAAATACACGGCTAATTTTTCATACATTTTTTGGTTTACACAGATTTTTTTTTAAGTTTGTTAAAGAAGTTTCCCGAATGGAAAACCAATCTTATTACTACTCGCTGCTCCGTCACCTCCTACAACGTCATGGTTTTTTGTATTTTTTAATCAAGTCCATATATGTTTAAAGACTGATACGTTTTAAACGAAACGATATATTACAGTACCTGATAGCATCCGAAGTAATACAGCCAAACTGAATGTAAACATGTAAATTTCATTTTGTTACTACTCCATTTATTCGATTACTGGCTATAGAAACTACAAAGTGAAAATTAGTAAAATACTCAATTTTGACGTTGCTCCGTGACCCCATTTTTGCTGTTCTAAATCCTTGATAATTTGTACGAATATGAAGATATATTCCATTTTTTTTTTAATTTAAATTATTCAAATTAGTTGTTTAAATATGTGTACCAAATTTGGATGTAATATGACGTTAAATAACAAAGTTACGACAAAAATATGTGTACCAAATTTGGATGTAATATGACGTTAAATAACAAAGTTACGACAAAAGTCTACGAACTTTTTGAATGACCCTCGTATAAGCAAACATATACATTGAATAAATCATCCACATGTACTCATAAACCATAGAAGAAATCTATCTTAATGATAGATTGTACTTGTTGGCAATTGTATCGACCAAAGAACTTGCAAAATGTTGACTTTCATTGAGGGTGTTGGTATTTTTGTTTCATCAACTTTTTAATTAATAGCTAGTTTCGAAATTGTTTGTATGTAGGGTAATTATGCTCTTGCAATTTAAAATAGATGAGAGACATTGACCCCATGTTAAAGACTAGAGTAAATGTTTTTGAAGAACAGAACAAGCAAAGTATTATCGGCTCGACCCATCATCCGTTTTGTTTAGGACTTAAAAATTATTGTGAATAATTTTTAAATGATTATTTTTAGTAAACAATTGATTGAAAGCTACTAAACTTTTAGATCCACAAGCTTTACATTGTACAATACAGATTCTCGAGTATAGCTCGTTCTTCTGCGTATTACGGAAAAGGGAGCGGAAGGATATGGCTGGACAATGTAGGTTGCTCTGGTAATGAAATGGACATCCTAAAATGCAGAAATAATGGTGTTGGAATTCACAGATGTCAACATTCAGATGACGCAGGAGTGAGCTGTAAGTTTTTTTGGTTTCATATCTCTTTGAAAAAAAATCATCCATGATGATAAGCCCCTGTAATTGATTTTCAAGCACCTATTTTACTTCAAGGATGATGTGTGGGATTCTAATCTTTTTCAATGAATTATGAAGAACTAAAAAGAAGTACTTTCAAAGATTTTGTTCTAATTGAATATACCCCATGAATGGTGGTGGTTTTTTGTATAAGACTACTATGTGAAGAATGATGTTTGCAATTAATCGAGATTTACTGCTCAAACTAACTCTGTTGTGTATTATCGACGTATTCATTATTTAGAAAATAATAATGATGATATACTAGTAAGATGTACATTTATACTTATGTTTCCTGACTATATTACTTTTAAACAAAGGTGTCCCCACTCGTCTTGTGGGAGGCGGTGCTGAATACGAGGGTCGAGTGGAGGTTTATATGAACCAGGAATGGGGTACAATATGTGATGATGGCTGGGACGATACTGATGCTGATGTGGTCTGTCGTAGTCTGGGATATGCAGAGTAAGATACATATTTCTATCCCCTTGTTCAAGGATTAAGATTCATAACAGTAAAAATATTTTCTCTAAAATTGAAATTACATTAGTGTATATAATCACGATAATATTAATTTTCTTTTAACAGGAACATAGGAAAAGCCACCAATGCCTCAGGATTAAAGCGAGGAAGTAAAAATATTTGGATGACCAAAGTTGAATGTTCCGGATCAGAAAATGACGTCATTTCCTGTCCTCATGGCAGTGTAGAATTACGTAACTGCAGTCATGAAAACGATGCCGCCGTTAGCTGTATGTATCATATCTAATTGTAATATTGAAAACTCTATTCAGATAAAAAAAAAATGCAGTTTTTAATTAGTTTTTTTCTTTATAATTAAAATATTGATGTCTATATTTAAAAGTAAAGAAAATTAAGTGTACTAATTTTTTAAGGTTTTCAACGTATTCGTTTGGTAAATGGCAATCAGTTCGGTGAGGGTCGCGTGGAGATTTTTATTAATAATGAATGGGGAACAATCTGTGATGACAACTGGGACATAAACGACGCCAAAGTCGTCTGTCGTAGTCTTGGTTTGCCAAGGTATGTTTATATTTATTATAGTGATCACTGAACCAGTAGTAGAATTAAAGCATAGAGCATGGTTCAAAGAATGAACAAATAACGACAAAGAATTATTTTCTTTTTCTTAATACCAATTAAGTACTTCTCGAATTACAGGAAATGTAAAAATTCTTTATTTGCATAATAAATACATCTCGAATTATAAATCTCCTTCAAAATTTGAATTCTTACTTTTAAGGTAGTCCGATCTTCAGGTTTATAAAATTAGCAGTTAAGTAATCAAAACTACTCATAAAAGTATCTCTGAATCCACAGAATTACGTAAATTTATCCACAGTATTTCTTTCAAGTTAAAGATTAAAGTTATTCATATTATATAGGGAAAATTATCAAATCTCCAACATTTTTGCAGAAAAAGCGAATTGGAATATCAGCAATGTATTTTCTAATTGAAAATTTATCAACAAATATCGGGTGTATTTTAGGTTAAAAACGATAGGTATCCAGGCATTCAGAGAAATTTTCATGATTTTCATACTTATTTGGTATTTTTGGTCTTCTATATTCGTCATGTATTCTATAAAAGATAGTGAAAAGGGCTTTTGCTATCATTGCAAGACAACACAAATCACTTCTTATTTCATGTCATGCTAATAAGCATTGGTATCTAAGGCTGGATTCAAGAAAATTTTATTTATCTAAAACTGTTTTAAGTTTATTTTTATCTAAAACTGTTTTAATTTTTTTTCCTTTTATAGGGTATATATGTCAACTTTTGTAAGACCTTTTCTAAGACTTCCAAAAACCTTGAATCTTATAAAGATAAATAAAGATGAATAAAATGAAAATTGCTGCATGAAAAAATTTCATTTTCAAGCTTCATTTTGATGCATTTTAAATTAAATATTAATTTTTGGAGTTATCCTTCCTGGCTGAGGATCGGATATCCTTAAAGAGTACATTAATACACCTTTAATTGAATGACTTTCATGTTGTTCTTGTAGCTCTCGTGCAGAGGCTCGAATAAAATCGTATTTTGGAGCAGGTTTTGGACGCATTCTGTTGGACGATGTCAATTGTACGGGATTTGAAACGTCTGTATGGAATTGTATTCACCGAGGAGTTGGGGTACACAACTGTGGTGCACAAGAAATTGCTGGAGTAAGATGTAGATAATATCCCTCAATCGTTCCATTTTAGCTTTTTTTATAATATTAAATTTCTTCCGATGCTCTAATTGTGAATTGATCCCAGATAAAATTTCGTAATAATGTTTGATAGTGTAATATTATGAAACGATTTTTCTTTATTGTAAAAATGTTTTGCACATTAGTACTAGTATATTTACATTAAAATATCGATCAACAGATTTGCAAATGGGAAATGTACATACAATTCTACTCATAACTATTTTATTCTAGTTATCTTTCTTATCGTCTTCTTTCAGTCTGCTCAGTATATTCATATCCATGTATATATTGTGCACTTGTATGCTGCAAAAGCACTTCTTAAATATTACTACAATTTTGTGAACAATTTGTGAACAATTTCTGAAGTAAAAACATTAGGTGCAACGTTGTTTTGAAGATATGGGTTTTCGCCCAATGTCGAGTATGGCGAATCACACATGGGGAAAAAAGTTGGTATCAATAAACTTGGCCTTTGTTGCAGAGGATGGTGGACACAGTAAAAGTGAACAATCATCTGGCTGTTCGTCCTGCTATCTGTCAGGGAGGACTCAAACCTAACTAAAAGTAAACTTACTCCTCTATGACATCTTATCCTACCTCTATTCACGAAGTTCATGTTTGCGTTGGGTTTGAGACAGATTAAATTAAGGTACCGCGTTTGGCACTAGGTGCTGGCACGAAAAAGATCCCTCCCTGTTCAATGGCCCTAGGTGCCGAGTATAGGACAAAATTTGGATCTCTCCACCGGCAAGTGGTGGCGTCTACATATTCATGAGTGAAAACATTCTCAAGAGGGGCGTTAAACAACAAACCAACAAAACCAAGGGTACTGTTTATAAATAGAAATATAAAGTCATGCAATTTTAAAGTAAAAATTGGGAATACATGATTTGAAAATTAGGCAAAACTTTTCCTTATTGTTGCAATGACATAGTTGATAGTATTGGAAATTTTTCCAAACCACGATGTAGCAATGTAAATGTGATGGAACTATTTAGTAACAATGCACTGAGACATGGGCGTTGGGACATCGGCCTTAAAATAAATCCTTTTATACACAATATCTCATTACTACCTTACGTAAATCTAACAGTGAGGTCTTCATCACATTTACACCAAACTTTATACACAATATCTCATTACTATCTTATGTAAATCTAACAGTGAGGTCTTCATCACATTTACACCAAACTTTATACACAATATCTCATTACTACCTTATGTAAATCTATCAGTGAGGTCTTCATCACATTTACACCAAACTTTATACACAATATCTCATTACTATCTTATGTAAATCTAACAGTGAGGTCTTCATCACATTTACACCAAACTTTATACACAATATCTCATTACTACCTCATGTAAATCTAACAGTGAGGTCTTCATCACATTTACACCAAACTTTATACACAATATCTCATTACTATCTTATGTAAATCTAACAGTGAGGTCTTCATCACATTTACACCAATTTTTATACACAATATCTCATTGCTACCTTATGTAAATCTATCAGTGAGGTCTTCATCACATTTACACCAAACTTTATACACAATATCTCATTACTACCTTATGTAAATCTAACAGTGAGGTCTTCATCACATTTACACCAAACTTTATACACAATATCTCATTACTACCTTATGTAAATCTAACAGTGAGGTCTTCATCACATTTACACATTTCCATGATTGGATTCCTCGAGTCCTCGGGAATACAGACTCTGATCTATGATTGTAGATATTTCAGATCATAGGCTTTTTAAATTACTATGTTTCATGGAAGATAATGCAGCTAAAACAATCCGTTTCTTCCATAAACGTCAATATAATATAGTTACTATTACAATGTAATAATGAGAAACTTAAATCACTTACAAGGGCTGTTCATAAAATAATGGTCTGAGCTCTATGACATACAACATAAAAATCATATGACATTAAGCTTGACTTTCTCTTATAACTGAATCTTTAATGAATTGATTACAGTTCATGTGACCACTTTTTCACCACATATTTTCATTGTGAGAAGCTTGAAAATAAAGACTATTCAAGACACTGCATTAAAAATGAATGGTTTAGAATCAGTAAACTAGAGTGAAATTAAACGCTTCATGAAAGCTGCTGTAAAACTCATGAAGAATCCCAAGAAATATTCACTGAAATAAGTGAAATTTACAGCAACCAATGTCTGATTTATAGACACATGAGCAGGTGGATTTCAATGAACAAAAATAATATAATAGGCGTCAAAAATTGGTACCGTCCACGGCGACAAAGACTTACAACAACCAATGTACTCTTTGCCATAATTCAACAAATTATCACTAATGATATTCGTTTGACTATAAGACGCATAACAAAATTGAAAGGTATCATTTTTGGAGTAGTTTACACTCTTTTAAAGAAACATTTGACAGTAAAAATGCTTAGTACTCAATGGCCACCCTATGTTTTGAAAAATTAGTGAAAAAGACAGCATGTAAAAATATCTAAACAATTATCGTAAAAAATCAAAAATTGTAGTTATCCACGTTTGTCTGAAATTCAAACGGATGGTGAAACTTGAATCCATTGCTTTAAACCTTCAAAACAAATTTACAATAAGATGCACTTAAGAATTGCAAAACCACCAGAACCAGAACAGTTTTATGTGCAATGTTCTTAAATATTAGTGGTCTTATTGTTCAAATCCATTCTGTTAAAGTTTCAAGATCTTTTTTTTAATGTTTGGACCTAATTGGAATAAATCATTGTAAAGTTTTTATTTGTTTCTTTCCGAGCACCTAGTACATTGTTTATTGAACAGCCCTCTTATTTTAAAAGGACCAAAATTTCTGTGCTTTTTTAAATTATTGACATCAGCTTTTTCAGTAGAAATGAGATTCATAAATTTTCTCACTTGTCACTGGTCATTTGCAAAATATATTTTGTTAAAAAACATTCTGATTGTACACACGAGTACTCTGAAGTTGATATAGAAAAGATGTCTAAGTTTCTGATGACATTATCTATGTGGTTTTTGGAGACCTTTTTTTTCACTTCTGTTGGAATATCCATTGCTACCAATTGTGCCCAGTGATTAGCAGACATATTCTTGTATTCATATGAAACAGAATTTCTCCAAAAATCTTATAAGTGAAAAGAAGAAAACACTTGCTGTGGCTTCAACTCGACATTTAGATATATCAACGACCTTTTGGCAATTAAAAATGGTTATTACAATTCTTATGTCGATACAATATATCTCGGTGAGCTTAAAATGAAAAATACCACAGAGTCTGACGCATCTATTTCATATTTAGATTTTTACTTCAGAAAGACATTAACAGTTATCGGTTATCTAACAAGCAAGCTTTATGACAAACAATATGACTTTAACTTTTCAATCGTCAACTTCCCTCACTTATGCAGCAGCAATATATCTTCATCTCCTGCATACGGGGTTTATGCCCCTCTGTTGGTTCGATACGCAAGATCATGCTCCACGGATTAACAATTAACAATTTAACATTTTCAAAACGAGGTAAGTTATTGACAAACAAATTGATTAAAACACGAATATCAGCAGTCTAGTTTAAGGTCATCATTTCTTAGATCCTATGGTAGATACAATGACCTTGTCAGCAAACACAGTTTATCATTAATTGTCAAATGCAGACTGACGTTTTATACTAATTGTTAGGCCTTTATATACACACTGAATTGTGGACGGATTTTTCCGTTATTTCCTGATCCTGACAAGGAGCACGGCGGATGTGACTGGTAAACAGGGAATGCTTACTCCTCCATGGCACCTAATCTGAGTTCTGATGTTTTGGAGATCCGTGTTTGCTCTGCTCCTATTTTGTGATGTATATAATGGACCTTTGAGCTTGAATAGTGCTCATGATCTCCATTTATTTCATGAGTCATATTTTTCCAACGATTCGAATCACTCTTTCACTCTTTCACTGTTACATCTAGAGAGGTTTCAAAAATACCATGATCAAATTTCATTCTAATTTACAGTTTTAAAGATATTCAAGGTCTGCAAATTCTAAAAAAAAAAACGCGCTGTTTTCAAAAAGCTACAAGAGGGGTAACAGATATGCTATTTTGGACAGCACGTGGCCAGAGTCAAGTATTATTTCCAAAAATCATTGGTGAATAGTATTACCTTATAAATCTTAACCCCAATTGGTTCTAAGGAAATAAAAAAACTTTTCTCTGTTTATTTTTCTTTCCGCAGACAAACTAGTAATGTTAAAGGGGATAATGATAAATGTTAACAAGCTTCAAGTGCCCATGAAAATAAAACACAAATTGTAGAAAGAACATAATGACGATAGTTTTGAGTAGGGCACTTTACGTTTACGGGTCGATGTCAGCTATATCATAATATCCTGCGAGCCTTTGTAAGTAATGATGGAAGTAATTCTATTAAAATAATCGTACACAGAATACAAAAATTAACATTAAGTAAGATATGACAAGGATTTGTAATATCTATTGTCATATGAGATTTGTAAATGGTGATGACAGCTGATTATGAGGAACGAATCCATTATGACAGTTGTATCGTCAACTCTGTCTCTGGGGATTCGAAATTACCAAAGTTCTTTTCTGCTGGCAGACATTTTCCTTTTCGTGAAGAGCATTAAAGTAATGCTACATCACGTTCCAATCAACATAGATATATATTTGGAATCTTTTAAAGTCCATGGTGGCAGAATGGTTATGGAAGAAATCGGAATATACATATATATAATTTGACTTTTCCACCTTACAAAGAAAATTGAACAGAGAATTGGAAAAGAAGAGAAGATAATAATAATGTGACATTATGGCGGTAACTTGCTTTTATTAACCAACATCTCAAATAAAAGACATTTATTTTTACAAGTAAATGTACTATGAGTTTTAATAGCTTTCAATAACGTGGGATTTGCCTTAGACTTTATAGTCTGGTCCTGATTTTTAAAAAGAAGGCTAGAAATAGCTTCTAACGGCAAATAATTATTATTTGGTCCAGCATAGTTTTTTAACCTATTTCGAGTATGCTGATTTCGAAAAAATATGCTGGCCTTCATGAAAAAGGCGTTAAAGAGGTCAAAATGGCGATTCAAAATGGCGGACATCCAATTTTTCTAATTTTCTCTTAATGTCGTTCAAAATAGAGAAGTAAAGACTGAATGTCTAACTAAGTATAATATAACTATAAGAATTATAAAAGGACGCTAACATTATTAGTTAAACTCAGAAAATTTAGTAGTTTCTACACTTAATTCGAATTTCCTCTAATTTTTTGGTATACTTTTTCTATATTCTTCTTTGTTCAGGATTTTCCATTTGCAAATATCCATACACTGCAGATTTGTATTTTTCCCTCTACATCTCACTATTCTACAATTGAATGATAGTGCAGCTGTAAGTTAAAAGTCAAAATGGCGATTCAAAATGGCGGATATTCATCTTTTTATCAAATTATTTAATTCTTAATGTCGTTTACATAGGAGAAAGGATTTGTAAATATTTTACTGAGCATAGTACAACTATGTAAAATGACAATAGAACACTAATTTCATCACTGTAAATCGAAAAATTCCGTCGTCAAATTGAAATGTATCAATTAGCTCAAAATGGCAGTTCAAATGACGTCTTATACACTCGAATTTCGTAAAATACCCAAACTGCTTAATTCTGGTTCGTTTTGCAGAAAATAAATTACAGTTTTTTTAATTCATGAAATAATGTTCAAATATGCGATAAAAATTGAAGGACATTTTTGGTAATGACTTAGGATTTTTATAACACTGATTTTTGTTTAATTATACTTCTATTGTGAAGATAAATTTTTGACGACAAAATTTCCGAAGACATTTTTCCTTTTACCTGTCTGACCATTTTTCTTCATATAAAAAGTTAATGATATCATACAATAATTGCTGTTTTAAGAACAATGTGAAAATTAAGCTACCCCAAGAGCAGTATCCCCCGAGCATTAAGGCGAGTCAACATTCAGTTGTTGGAAATTCTTGATCTATTTTTAGTCAAGTGTAGAAAAAAAATATATGTTTAATAAATGTTCATGTGGAAGGTCAAGTGCAACATAACTTAGTATGATTTTTAAAACGATTGACCACGACCAATTAGAGGGCTAGTAATTGTTACATCATATAAATCTGAATATATTATAATATCCAAATATAAACATATATACCGGGTATTAAGAATTATCAGTATCATATACGTAATACATAAAATTTTCTTGATTGTCCAGCTCTGATCCAATGTCCCTTCATTTGCATTTTGTTATTCTCAGTCTAAACTTCAACTGCATTCTCAAATATTTCATGCTGTGAACGGATAATTTTGTATTGAACTGTGTATATAAATCTAAAAAAATTGAAATTTACAAAATCTGAAAGAAGAAAATGTTGGTACGTGTTCAATCCCCCCTCGATTCTTGATACAACCTTACACTATCCTAACAAAGAAGTGTGAATCAAGTTGCCTTGTAAAGTTCTTGATGTGTTCAAGAAAATTTTGTTGTCAAGAGAAGTGTTGACTAGATCGAAATAAGGAATGGCTTAGGCCTATTGGTACGAAAGCTTGTAAGTGATAGAATCAAGAGGAATCGACAGGCATTCTTAAACTGCATAATTTTACAACTTTTCTCACCAAAATACGCACACAATTTGATTTC
Source organism: Saccostrea cuccullata (assembly GCF_032062105.1). Taxonomy (NCBI): domain Eukaryota; kingdom Metazoa; phylum Mollusca; class Bivalvia; order Ostreida; family Ostreidae; genus Saccostrea; species Saccostrea cuccullata. The sequence goes on from NW_026926406.1 coordinate 18,834, forward strand.
AGATGATAAAGTTTGAGAATTTTCTTGCTAATAGAATGACCTTTATACCCTAAAAGACAACAAATCTATACGAGGTCACAAATAAAGAGCTACATGTCTTGAATATCAGAGATTTTTTTATACCCCCCGGTTGAAAAGCGGGAGCGTATAGAGTAATCGGTACAGGTGTATGTCCACCCGTCCGTCTGTTACGCTATGGGGTACCAATCTCTTATCCGCAACTCCTTTCATACCAATGAATGAAAGATGAAACTTTCACAGAATCTTTATTACATATTGCCATTGTGACCTCCTATTTTACTTGTTGACACATATTTTGGGTTTCCCAGAGCAAAACATGGACACTGGTACCTCTAGATCATTTTGCATAATTATGGTTTTGGAAAACAAAATAGACTCTTAACATTTGAACATAAATGTGTTGTTCCTTGAGTGTTGGTTGATTGATTGTATATTGTTTAATGCCGAGTCGGCAATTTTTCAGCCATGTTGCGGACTATCAGTTTAAATAGTCGGTTTTTGGAGGATTTTGGTTTATCTGGCGGCCCCTAGTGAGCTTACTCTTTTTCGAACTCCTGAGAAACGATCTTTTACATGCCAAGGGGGTTGTCATCCTTGACACGGGGCACCATTTTACTTGAGTGTTAATTGAAAATTCCAAACTTTCGATGACAGACTGAAACATAGAGCGAATAAAGCTGGAATAGAAGATGTTAGGGGATAATACTAAGTTCTTATAAGTGCTAAAAAGCTAGAACAAAGCGTTCGGACAAGAATTTCTTCAGTTATATTTGATGGTGTGCCTAAGGATGTTGAGGTAGAAGTGCGAGTTGATAATAACAGGATTCGGAAGTGATTTTAGGTGGACGGGGGCTCAAAGGCTTTGGAACACGTACGGTCAAATACGAAGGGGGAAATTTGGAAACTCTTAAGTCGAGTTTGTTTTAACTATTTCCAGAAATAAATGAGTTTTTTCAAGTATTTTTTGTTCATATTTAATGGACTAATCAATATACTATATATATAAATAACAAACCTTAAATTATTTTCAGCAAAACGAACCAGAATTAAGCAGTTTATACAAAATTCAAGTGTTTCAGACGTTCATTCTGAATCGCCATTTTGAGCTAATTGTAAATTTCAAATTTAATCGACTAAATTTTCTGATTTAAAGTGATCAAATTAGTGTTCTGTTGGCATTTTACATAGTTGTACTACTCTCAATAAGATATTCACAATTCCTTTCTCCTATGTAAACGACATTAAGAAATAATTTTAAAATAATTTAAAAAAAAAGATGAATATCCGCCATTTTGATTTTTAACTTACGGCTGCGCAATCATTCAGTTGTAGAATAGTGAGATGTACAGGAAAAAATACAAATCTGCAGTGTATGGATATTTGCAAATGTAAACTTTTGAATTAGTGGAGCTATGACTTTCATATTTCACATGTGTATTCCTTCTAACAAGACATTTCTTTGAGCACCACCAAATTTGACCTTTTGACCTTGGAGTTTGACCAACCTTTACACAAAAATTCCACATTTTTACTTTGGCCATAAATTTTGAACGGTAAATACCAGGACTTTCATACTTCTCACTTAATTCTTTGTGGCAAGACCTTTCATTGGATACCAACAACTTTGCCTTTTGACTTTGACCAGTTAGAGATTTCTGTACTTGTGAAAAAACAACCTTGGCCATAACGATTGGACGGTAAGGGCCAGGGCCTTCAAATTCACATATGTAATCCTTGTGAGAAGACCCTTCATTGGATACTTATTTTTAATCATAACTTTTGAAGGGTTAGGGCTACGGCCTTTACTAGTATATACTTCACATATTTAATCCTTGTGACAAGTCCTTTCATTTGATATCAAGAACGTTTACCCTTTTACCTTGACCTTGGAGTTTGAACTACTTTTTAAAGACTTTTGAACGGTTTGGGCTAGGGCTTTCATACTTCACAAATGTAACCCTTGTGACATAAGACCTTACTTTTAAAGAAACCAACAACTTTGACCCTTTGGCCTTGGAGTTTGACTACCTTTTCAAAAACTTATCCTTGGTCATAACTTTTGAACAGGTGGTGCGTGGGCTTTCATATTTCACAATTGTATTTCTTGTAAAAAGACCCTTTTTTGGGTACTAATATATTAAGTGAGCGTCTCAGAGAAAACCATGCAAAACATTCCACAGGCAAGGTTTATGTATTGATATCAATTTTTATGTACAATTTAGTATTGATATACCATTAAAATTGCCACATATATTTTTTTCATTGTTGCCTTAGTTCACGAGTTACAGGCATGTTACTAAAAATAGAACTTGTAGTCAAATTAGGAGCTAAAAATCATGGAATCTAGACATATTTGAGGAAGTCTCAACAAATTATGACATTTCAAACATTGAAACTAATTGATAGGCATAAAAGTATGTTGCCTATAGTATCATACAGGATAGTAAAATTTATTCAGAACTTATCCAGTCTAAGTGCAAAAAGGTCACAAATCGTCCAAAGTTCACATTTCCAAAAAAATTCAATTTTAATGAACTTTCGAATGACTTTTACAGGGTCCGTAAACGCGGCAATTTATTTTATTGCAATTTCACCTTAAAGTACAGACCATAATTAGGAAAATATAAAAAATCTATCTTTGGACTCTTCCAAGTAGGATAGATATGACGTCACGAACAATGCTATATTTTGACATACTACAAATCATGGTTTTACAGGGGAAAGTTTTAGTTTGCCTATTTATAAATATTTTTTTGAAAAATGTAAATTTTGTGTGCAATGTAGTATTGATATACCATTGAATTTGCCACATTTTTTTTTATTTTTGCCTCCGTTCACGAGTTAGAGGCATGTTACTAAAAATAAGAAATTAGAAGCTTTAAATCATGGAATCTAGACATATTTGAGCAAGTCTCATCAAATTATGACATTTCATGCATTGAAACTAATTGATAGGCATAAAAGTATGTTGCCTAGAGTATCATTCAGGATAGTAAAATTTAATTAGTACTTATCCAATCTAAGTGCAAAAAGGTCACAAATCGTCCAAAATTCAAATTTCCAAAAAAATTCAATATTTAGGTACTTTCAAATAACTTTTACAGGGTCTGTAAACGCTGCAATTTGTTTAATTGTAATAACACATTGAAGTACAGACCATAATTAAAAAAATATAAAAAATCTGTCGTAGGACTTTTTCAAATAGCATAGGTATGACGTCACGAAAATGCTTTAATTTGACGTTTTGCAAATCATACTAGTAATGAAAATGGTTAAAATAGCTCATATCTAGTATTCATAAATAAGCTCGAAATGTTTCAGCATGTCACTTTATAATATTTCAGAACAAACAGGACAACTATAACACAATTCTATGTAAAAAAGACTAAAACATTTTAATACAGAACATATATGTTGTCATAGGTAACGACATTATCTTGGTATATTTTTTCTTTGAAAATAGCAAATGGTCGGTTACTTATTTGAACAGAAAAAGTTAAAGTTAATCATATTAATAAACATTTTTTTATATACAAAATGCAAAGTGTTTAAAAATTGTAAGAAATGTATTTTTGCCATGTAAAAATAAAGAATATGTTGCCATGGAAATACCATATTCTTGGAGTTCTATCATTTACTTTGAAAAGGATGAAAATTATAGTTTACTAATTCATTACACTTAAATCAGAAAATCAAGAAAAGTCTTATATTTACAAACATTTAAAATTAAAAATGGTTTACAAATAAACATTGGTGTACAAAAACAAAGAAAATTATGCAAATGTTGCCATGGAAACATAATTTTTTATAAACATTTTTTTTTCAATTTTTCTGACATATTCAGGCAAGCTAGACTTCGAATACTATGGGAATACTTTAGATCGTTACCTTTGCTAATACACATATATATAAATATATATCTGACTTTAAGCAACTATTATTTGTGTTGTGAAGGAGATACAAAACTTGAAAGAACAATTTTTACTAACATAGCATGAAAGCTACCATAGAAATGTTTACCAATTGGTTACCAAACAAAACAAAATTTTAAATATCTAGTGTTTAAATTGGAAATACAAATATGCTAATAATATTCATATGCTAAGTGCATTTCACGAAATGCTGGAATTGGTATTTGTATCTTGAGAAATATCTTACACTATTTGAATAAATTTGCAAAATATTCACTTTTCACACCTACAAATTTATCAGAAAGGTTGCCATGGATGCACAAAATTATGTATTTACAGCATTCAACACATTTTCATACATAGCTGATAAAGTCTGATGATGTTCTTCTGCCTTGAGATTCATGACAATTTCTTGGAGATGTTCATCATTCACAATGCTCTCTGTATCCACTAATTCAACTGAAAAATCTGTACGTCCCTCTCTGACTTTGCACTGTTTCTTCTTATTATTTATGTAAGATGCAAAAAAGTTTCTTAGCTGATTTGCAGTCAGCCACTCATGTGGCCTGAAGAGGCGACAACCATTTTCATCGGAAGCTTTTTTAAGTTCTCCACTTAAGGCTGCGTAGTTAGGGCGTTTTCCTGTCTTCTCACAGTTTTCAAAAATCTGCCTTACATAGTCTTTTACATTTAGCGAGAACCTGAGGCATTTACTTACAGATTTTAATGCCCACCCTCCTGAACTTTGGGAACAGGTATCATCACTGTGAGAGGTTACTGTCTCACAGATGTGAGTGTATTTGTCGCGAATGGCCGAACACTTCTCAGCCCAGATTCTTATTCCAGAATCAATCCCAGTTTCCTCTGCTTTTCTGTACAGGTGGTTCCCCAGAGCAAGATGTTTCTCGAGATTGGCAGACCTCAGATATTGTTTCTGACAAGAGGGATCTGGACAGGCATACAATTCATTTTCCAGTTGTGTCTGATCCTGGTCCTGCTCATCGACAGCTTCACTTCTGTTGTTAGGGTTTCTTTTTCTCACACAAACTTGGCCAGTATCAACTGCATGTGACGGAAATTCTTCTAAAACCTATACCAGAAAAAATTCATAATCCATTAGTAATACTTAACTGAAAGAATAGCATTTCTACTGTATATTGTAGAATTTAAAAAAAACAACTATTAAGATAATTTGTGTAAATCCATACAAAAGTGATTATAGATTTGTAATTATGACAATTACCTGGAAACCTTTCATTTCTCTCACATCAAGATGTTGATTTTTCAGGGGTTTTGTCTCAATGAGTCTTCCACAACCAACCTGGTATGCCTTTCTCCCAATTATTGAATCCATGTTAAATTCGAAGTTGTTCAGAAGGCTGACTTGAGGGATTTTGGATTTTATTTTTAGTTCCTCTGCCCTGTCAATGGAGATAACACAGGCTTTAGTTCCTTTCAATCCATGATTGCTTTCTAAAGCTCTCTTCAAGTCTGAGGCAGACAGAACATCATTTCCTTCATCCAGATATCGGGCCACATGCATTCGACAGGAACCAGTTTTGCTGTCACAAAGATCTTTCCCAGATTGTGCTTCACTGAAGTTGAACTCTTTGATGGTAATAGGAAAATGGCAGTAATTCTGACTGACAAATGAAATTAATGGTGTACAGTGGTGGCATCCAGCATTGTCTGTCTTTAGGAAGATCTCTTGAAGGTTTGGAAATTGCTCTGACAGAGTTGGAAGGAGGTGCATAATGATATGAGCAACAGAAAACCAACCTTGATTTCCATTCTCGAGGATATGGATAAAGGTGTTCAAGTCGTAATGGTCTGGCAAGGTGCTAGCTGTTGCTTCAGGGTCACTCCTCTGGGTAATTAAACAGGATATATGCCAACTAATCCCCCTCTTTCCAAAGAAATTTGACTGTGTTTCTCTGTACTGGACAGGAAGGAATTTCATGGCCCAATCCATTATAAGTAGTCCTTGGTTTAGGTCAAGGTGTTGTAAGACATCTGATCTTGCAAAGTCTTGATGAACAGTTCTGAGAAGATGAGCCTTCCAGTCCTTGATGGCTTTTGTGGTCATGACAATTTCATGCTGCAATTCCTCCATCAAATCCTCAGATGGTATTTGAACTGTTTCCATGGCTTCCTTGATGCATTCTGTAAGTTTGTCTGTCAAAACACAATAAGAGCAAGTGTCTGAATGTTCATGGTCACAATTACTTGAAAAGCATGTGTCTGCTGGATCACTCAGGGCATATATTGTACAATGATCACTGCATGATGAACTTCTGCTAAAATGACTCTTTGCATCAAATTTCAAATGCTGATTACAGATGTTGATCATGTCAATCAGATTCTCTTTTTTCTCTGTCTCCATTCCGTATTCACCAAGTCGTGTCACAACCTTGTGTAATGACTCCATGGCATCCATTCCAAGGGCTGTGGTGTTGTCAAGTCCATGCATTGCTTTCCTTTTTGATGCTTGACAGGCTTTGAGGATTCTGTACAATGAAGCACGGCTAAAAGTTTGGAAATCTGATTCCTTGCAATACTCTTGATAGTTTGCAATGATTCTGGCACTCACAGCATTTCTGATGACCTTTGGAATCTGCACCTTTTCTCCACTTGACAAATGTAGCTGTGTGGCACCAAAACCAAGAACCTGGGAAACTGAGGGCATAGATACATATTCAATAAAATGCAGCAGTTTTGGTCTGGTCAGACGTACTCTGTATATCTTTGGTGGATTCAGCATTTGTCCTGGTCCTATGACTGAGGCATGTTTTCTAGCTGCATCAATTTTGGACTGTGTAAGAGATGGTATAAGCTGAAGAAGCTTTTGCTTTGTAAAGTTGTTTACAAACAATGACAGGATCTGCTGTTGTGTTTTTCTGTCTGATGTGGCATGATAGGCATCTATCAACTGTTTTGTGGCTTTGTCTATTTCTTTGCTCTCATTTTCAGATGTTGGACAGATTTTGGCAAGAATGGTGTCTTCTTGTCCTGGGGCAATGATGGACAGAACTATCATTACAGCTTCTTTAGCCTTGCTGATATAGTAATACTTTGCAGACTTCGCTAATTCAGACCAAGGTCTTGTAAGCTGGGACTTTAGAGGTTGAAACTGATCTCCTGAAAGCAAAATAGTCATTGTTAGGATATAGAATGTAATTTGTTATATAAGGAGAGTAATCCTCTACTGGAATTCACAAACTAGAGGCCCATGGGCCACATCATTCATCTAGGTCAATATGGCCCTACTGTTCTTTATCAGCAGATTTCTTCTCCTACACATTCATATGTAAAGCTTTGATCACATTAGCCACACCCTCCCCCCAGGGTTCATGTTTTAAATGAAATTGAACCTTCACTACCTGAGGATACTTTCATATTCATATGACTCATAATGGCTTTGCTATTCTTGATTACAAATTCTTTTTTGTCCGCCACCCTACCCTGGGGAGGGGGGGATAATTTGAACAAACTTGATTCTACTCTACACTACATTCATTGACATGGATGCTTCTGACTGACTGATCATGACTTTGTTCTTAATGAGAATAAACTCAAACTCAGTTACTCAGATGTATAATTTTTTTTCCATATTCCAAAGTACATATCTTTATCAAAAAATTACCAAAAAATAACTTAAATGTGCATACGATAATAAGAGTGCCATTGCCCTTACCCATTTAAAACACCAGTTATCGCCTGTGGCTGTGTTTATACACTAATTAGTGACCAATTACCTGTTATACAGCTTTTCTCACCTATTGCGGTCCTATTGGTGTATCAAAGTGATATGTTTTGTTTGTGTGTATTTTTTAAAATAAATCAATCAAGTACAATAAATCATTTTCATTGAACTCGATGTTTTTAAACATGCACTCAAAGCGTAATAAAAAACATTGGGGTTTAAAAGAAAATTAACAGACTTGTATTTACAATTTTACCGAGTACCCGATTACTTGATCCAAAAAACGTCCGAGTAACTGATTATCAAATATTGACCGATTAACATCTCTCTCTCTCTCTCTCTCTCTCTCTCTCTCTCTCTCTCTCTCTCTCTCTCTATATATATATATATATATATGTATACATGTATATATATTTGTATGTAAAAACTTGATCCCCCATTGAAGCCCTATCCTACCTGGGGGGTCATGATTTGCATGTAATAACTCTTCTTACCTGCAAGTCTCTGCAAAGCTTCATTTAGTTTTTCTTTCGGTGTTTTGTTCTTTTCATACCAGTCCTGAGAAGAAGGTAGGGATGGGGTACAGGAACCTGTGGCTGGAAAGAAAAATTAATTGTTAAATTAATTAGTTTTATACTACAATGCCAACTAGAAGCAAGTAAGACAAAATGTGTAAATGCTACAAGAGGATGCTTCCAAATCCATATTACTAAATCATCGCTTAACTATTGTTATCAAGATTTTAAGATGTGGCCCCATCCTACCCCTGGGGGGTCATGATTTGAACAAACGCTGTGAGTTGACGTATGAGCCACATTGGATCAAGGGTAGAGAAGATGAGCTATGGAGAAGGATTTTTTATGTAACTTTGCTATGACCTTGACTTTAGACCTAAAAACATGGTTCAATGTCACTGCACACCTTTTACCCAAAGGCAATCTTTGGGTGAAGTATATTAGCCCCACTGGAACAAGGGTAGAGAAGATATGCTCTAGAGAAAGATTTTTCATATAATTTTGCTATTACCTTGACCTTAGGCTTAGACCTAGAAACATGGTTCAAGGTCATTGAACACCTTTAACTGATTGGGCCAAGGACACCTTTAAATGATTGGGCCAAGGACTAGGAGAGAGAAGATATGCTCCGGACAAGGGATCTGGGATGGACAGATGGACGGATGGATGGAAGGACAGGCAGACTGATCACTATGGGGTGCCCACAGAGTGGGGCCCTAATAAATTGAAGTAATATAGTACACTAAATAAAATACTAAGTTTACATGTACGTGATTTCTGGCAGTATCAAATACTCACAGGAAATCTCAAACTCCATGTCTGTAGTTAAACTCCCTGTGAAAATTTCTTGTGAACATGGTACACCTATAATGAATTGATCATGTAATATCGAATGAATACAGTATATTGATAGAATAAAGTTAATATATTCTCTTGATTCTACTTTTACTGCAATCAGATATGACTTTGGATAAGAATGAATTTAACTAAATAAACTTAACCCTTAAAAAATCATGGTCAATTGTCATAATGATAAGTCAGATTTTGCACACATTATATGTCTAGCCTTGCTATTTATATTTTATTTTAATTTATGATAAAATCTTTGAAACAAAAATTTAATCGTTCTGACTTATTGCGGCATTATAGAGTTAGTTACATGTACCTCTATGACCATATTGATGGCTTTTTTACATTGGTAAGATGTACTATTTTCATTCATACAAGTGTACATACTGTCTTTATCCTGAATCTCAAATGCCATTCCTTGTTCATTTTCAACAATTTGGGTATCCACCAAGTGCGACTGTAGACATTCACCTAATGAAATGAACCAAATTCATTCAATTTCCTTACATTTATGCTATAAATTTACTTTATAAGTGGTTTAAATTTATAGAGATTATAAATGATAAATGGATCAAAGCACAGATTATTGTATATGATATCTTCTGAATTTGCCAGACATACTTTCCTGCATTATTAAAACAATAGATCTTGAGAACTTTATAGTAAATTTTCATTGGAATACAATTAGATGTCCAAAATAAAGTCATGTAGTCTACTTACAAAGTAATTTCCAGAAAGAATGGCAAGAATGATGATAACACAATAGTGAATAATCACATACATTATCAACATAAAACAATGAAAAATATTTTACCTTGAATTTTTGACTGTGTGCATTTGCCTCTAATTGTTGTACAAATTTGTTCACACCACTCTGAAAGTAAAATAATGTGATCTTCTAAATATGTACTTTTTTTTAATAAAAAAAAATTCAATTTGTCAGGAATGGCACAAGTTGCATGCCATTGTGCAATAATGTACTAAACTAGCAAGGTATATTGCATACCATATACATGCTATATTGCATATCATATACATGCAGCACTGAAGTTTCAGAATTTCATGAGTTTTATAAAAAATGTCCAAGTACTTTCTACTTAACAAAGGATTTTGTCTTATATGTATAAAATCATTAAGCAAAGAACCCTTTGTCATTCTCAATTTTTTTTCCTAAAATTTCAGGCTCATAGAAAGCAATTTCAGTTGGGGGAAAGGGGAGCAAGGCCAATCAGTTTGAGTTGGGGGCACTATCAATTAACAAAAATTTCTTGAACAGGCTAAAAAAAAGTCATCAGTTGTGAGGGGTCACATGTATATATATAGGCTATAGTAGCTAATTTTTCTACAGTATTCTATACATGGGGAAAATTATTTCCTAGTAATAACCCCCCCCCCCCATGGCCATGCATTTAGAATCTGAAAATTGGTTACATGTATCTCTGTGCAATATGCATATTAGCTAGCTAATGTATAGTTAACAAATATAATATTAGTAATTACCAAGTTCTTCCACAAACTCTAAATTGTAAGATGGAGAGACATTCTTCTTATGTTCCATTGAGCACCTCTTGCATATTGCTACAAGACAAGTAAATAATGCACATTATGTCAAAGTACAAGTACACTCTTTTAAACAGAACTTAATTTAAGGCATATACACATCACTATTTTTAAATTCAATTCCATTAAATTTCCTAAGCTTAACATATGTATTATAAATAGTGATCACCTGTTGTTCACAGTTTTTATAGATAATATTTTATTATATAGCTTTCAATGAGTGTCTTAATTTAGATTACAACATTTAATGCAGTTTCCAATAATGGGCCTAAATGACAATCTCCTTTTTTCATTTAAAAAAATTATAATGGTTTATGTAATTTTCAAATAAATTCCTAACATACCATATAAGTCTTTTTACTTGCATGCAGTGATCTGTTTGTAAATCACTTGTCATTTTCTCAAATTACTTCATGTATAAGCTCTTTATTTTTCTTGAATTTATAATTATTTACTGTAGATTTATTCCACTCTTTCATTACATAATTCAATGCACTTTTAAAATAATCATTAATTGAAAAATTGATAACTAGGTTCACAATAATTATAACCAACCTGACCCTTCTGGTAATATTTGTTTTGTCTTTAACCACAGTTCTTTGCACAACGTTGGACTGGCTCCTCTGTCTGCTTTTATCTTTCCCTGATGACTAGGATAAGAACAGGTTCGCCTGGGTCTTTTCCATCTTGCCCCCAACTCTTCACGGTGCTTTATGCATATTTTCATCGATAGAACGGTTTTATCAACTGTGAAATACCCACTTCGATATAATATTAACATATACTCAGGGCATTTGTGGGCATCATAAACATGCTTGTGTATAATTTCTGCACTTTGCAGAGAATATAGATGGTTCAAAATATCTCTGTCACATTCATAAATATGAAACATTTCGGCAAAATCACAATCAGATTCACCATCATGAAAGTCACACACAGGTGGTGCTTGCAAATGAACCTCCATTTCCAATTATAAATAAATCAAATCAACAATAAAAATAATGGAAGTCATTCTGGTTAAAATGATCTGACCACATAGATCTTAAAAGTTTAACCAAACTCATCATGATCACTGTTTTTGACCTCCATTTGACTTCCCTTCTCTTTTCTACCTCCTCTGCCTGGAGATTGCATTTAAGGGGAGGTAAATCTCATAATTTTTTTCATAGACACAAAACTTATCTACCCGATTTAAACAAGGAATATATTGATTTAACAAGTATTTATGGCCAGAAAATATTTTTTTTTAATTAATTCAAAATTTTAGAAACGTTTAGGGTCTAAATGTCTAAAATATAGATAAATTCAAGAATGACCTAGAATATGCTTATTCCATAAATGTATGGGTCAATGTTAATCAATTGTGCAGTAAACCTTGAGAGTCCAAAGATGGATTTTTTTCCAGATTTGATTTAGGTCTTCTAGTTTTATAATCTAGTAAAAAGGAGAAAATACAAGCGTTTACGGGTATATTTATACCTAATTCAAATTTGGCATTTTCTGAGGCATCTAGCAAAGGTGTAGATATGCCAGTTTTCTAAATTCTACCTAACCTTTATTAAAGCAGTACTGTCAAAGCAACTTTGTTTTATTGAAAGAATAAGACATAGATAACTTACATATAAATACAAAGTTTGTATGAATTGTTCTCTTATTTTCATATTTTGGTACTCAAAATATATCGTTTTTAGTATTTTTTTCACAATTTTCAAGGGATATTTGGGCCATTATATAAAATAGGTCAAAGCTAAAAATAGAACAACATTGAGGGGTAATTGAATTCAAAATTTGGACTTTCATGGGATGCTCTTCCAGTTTTATACCAGTTTTAAAATATTTGAGATGTAAGCTTGTGGACCATTTTTGCCATTTTGCATGGTTTTCTCTGAGACGCTCACTTAAATTTGCATTTAAGAAAAGTTAAATCTTCGCAACGTTGCCATACGGGGGCATCAGTGTTTCACAAACACACATTGTTTTTTTTCATTTTTTTTTTTTGAAGCAGAATTTTTTCAAAAGCTTCTACCTGAGAACTTTGCTATGACCTCTAATTCGACTTTTAAATACATGTATATATCAACTTTTATCAATTTTACCATGTATTATTCATATATCGACTCGAAATATCCAGATGAACTCGAAATGGAAGGATTTCTACAATGAAGCTTGTTTAAAATCAGCAATTTGTAAATTCTTTGCTTGATATAACAATCTTGCAAACAAATACCTGTATAACAAAAATAATCTAATGCTGGGTCATATTTTGCCTGATTTTTTTCATACCAACTGATAGGCCTTTGTTTGTTGACAACTGAGTACCCCGTTTACCTGATTAATACGCAAGGCTCATGACAGGTGTTACCGCTCAACGGGTGATGCTTACTCCAAGGCACCTGACCCCATCTCTGGAATCTGTGTACAGGTGTTAGTGTTTGTATGGACTCCAAACTCGATCCGGTCCACAGATTCTTGTATTTTTATTTTTGTCATTTATAGACATTTTATGGATTCTCTCATATCAGAGAAAGTGAACATCCAATATTGCCACCAACTGAAAATAGACCTGAGTGTCATAAAAGGAAGCAGACTAGAAATGTTTATTAAATCAAGCTTAATCTATATTCATGTTCTGGGGAAATAAACAAAATCTATTATACACCATTCCCTTGATATTCTAGAAGAAGAATAAGAGATTATTCAGCGAGTGCATATAAACTTCTATGTCAGTCCTCGTTCTTATGGCGTTTTATTTCTGTAGAAACCAATTTAAGTTTCCCCACTCACGGTCAGGAACTTACACCATGGAGCCTCATTCTAGCATCCTGGTACCGCACCTCGAACCATTTGATTTGTCTTCTTTCTGATAAATCGCATTTGTTGATATTCTATCACATTTCACTCTTCATTTCGGATTAGGGTATTCATTCATGGATTTCATAATTCCTATGCTGAACATTATATAAAACCAAAAAGAACATCCAATTTATTCCGATAATTTCATTCAGAAAGAGCTAAGATATAGTCAATAAGCATCAATGCTATAGCAGATTAATAGGTTCTTATACTGTGTAAGACAGCCAGAAAATGCCGATCAGTTCGTAATCTTTTGATTGTCTGTGAATCAGTTGGTTAAGTAGATAGGGTAGACAGGGGATCTAAACTCTCACGGTATCAGTCTACCATCGGTGTCTCATCTTGTTAGCAACTCAATGATGCGTACATTAATTCCACGAAACAAAAAGCCAATCTTGCCTAATCCAAGAATGGTCTGCGAGCCGGCTTCTCTTATAACTGGCCATTGTATCCAGAAGATAATTGGAAAACCATAAAACCTTAGCTAAACTAATAACTCCTAGGTTTAGGAAGAGGTGATTAGCGCTGGCGGGATGACTCGTGTGTGAACTAGGGAGGATATATCTTATTCCATAAAGCGGTACGGAAATGGATTTGCATTCTGGGAGATCAGATCAGTGTTACAAACCATCTTTCCAGATCCGGTCCCCTTTACAAATAGGAGAAACAGATAAATCTGTTAAACGAATAATTGGAATTGTAGGCTTATTTCTATTCTCGATCTTAGAGACAAAAATACATCATTGGAAACACTCAGACGGTTTGTGTAAATACAGCACCGGAAATTGTCATTTTGTTGGTGATATTGCTATAAAATCACCACCTTCGAGCAACAAAAACTTTTTTCAGTACAATAAGGTGAAATCGTCTAACTAATTTCCATAGGGCTTTAACCAATGACATTCTTCTTCCGCTCAGCTTCCATCAGCTTAATTTATTTTAAACGAAGAAAAAAATCAGAAAAAAATGCTACATTCATATAACGTTGGGATGCTTATTTAAGGAATCAGCATACACGTATTAAAATCTTGTTTATGTATGTAACTCATAGACGATCGCGTAATGTTTAAGGTCTACTGTCTCATTTGCAAGAATTGACTGTTTTGTTTAAACCAACAATTTATCAATTTTGATAATATTTTTACAACATAAACAGGTAAGAATTTAAGTATACAAAGTTTAAAAGTTAACAGTAACATATCCATGACTATATGACTTATGCTTATAAATGGTGCACTGTTTTGTACTGTTGTACTGTATTACCATATCCAGTAAATTCAAAATTTACATGACAAGTACAGGTTCAACAATTATAATGAATTGGTCTTGAATCCAATAATTTTTACGTCTGTCCAGCATAAATGATCGCATTGTTTACGCCAAAACGTATAAATTTAGTAATCAATGGATTGCACACAATTTGATAACCTAGTATAAAAGTGCTTGAATGCATCATTAAAAAAAAGTTAAAGAAACAATCTTAATTTTCACTTGGGCTACAGCAATTATTTGCTACTAAGTATTTTAACTTCCTGTAAACCTTAAGAAAAGTCACGTTTTATCTCGTTATAAATATATTATGGAAAACATGTCCGTTTATTCTTTTCAATGATACAAATTATCCATATTTTGTTCATTTTTTGGCAGCTTCTAGCTGTAGGTCATTGTTAAATTATCCTCTGAAAAAAATTTAAGGGATTTTAAATATATCAGTGAATTAATAGAGTACAGTGTATTTTTATGTTTTAAGCATTATACCTTACAGACTTTGGACGTTTGAGTCGTCTCTATTTCGACACGGGCACCGTTTCTTACGGCAATCACGGTCCACACTGGTCCATGACAGGTCGAGGAATTCTACGCCTACTGGATCAATAAAGCAGTAATCAGAAGCATTATCGGCCGCTTTTTTACCCTAAAGATTAATTCCAGTTAGACTACTTCAAAGCTGGTCAATTTTAGAGAGGAAAAAAGTACGGGAAAATGATACTGCTGTAAGCAATGTAAAGGATTTTCAAAGCATTGTTCTTGTCCGTGATCAACTATGGTCGTCGTTAAAGTCAATTAGAGTTTAAGCATTTCATTTGAAGAACGAATACAATTTTCTATGGATTAACAGGACGTTCTTCTCTTGGACGAAATGTGTTGTGACATATAGCACATATGGGTATCTATTTTAATATTATTGTTCACAATGCAAAGATGATGCAGGAAATAAGCTCTAGGAAAACATACACACACGTTGTGGGACGCTCGCCAGCTAAGGAACACGTGCCTTCATGGGTTTACTCCAGATTCTAAAAATCATAAAAAAAAGTTGAAGCTGCTGTGAAATTCGGCAGTTGTGAATAGGATAAATGAAATAGCGGGAGCTGATTGTTTTTCCAAGCTGTTTTGTGGAGGTAAGTTGAGTAAATTTCTGTAAAACATATTGACGAAGTAAACAAGCCTTGTTTTCTGTAGATTAAGTAGGTTCTTGGTTTGAGAGGATATTACCGCTATAAAGTCAGGAGGAGATCTCTCCTATGGTGAGATACAGCGCTGTTAAAACACCTGATTCTAAACCTGTTGTTGTTCTGAACTTAGGAAGCAAAAGTACTCACTAATTATCCAAAGGATGCTTCTATTTAAAATCAGGTGCTTTCCTATCTAAGATCTTACGTAAAATGTTTGGAAGTAAATTTTGAAATTGTGTTACTTGCCGATTTACACGTTCGCTTATTTTTTCCACTCTGAAATTTACATAATTCTAGATTTTGATTAAGTCATACCAGGTATGTTAATATTTACCAGCAGTCATAAACAACACTGCGTGTCATTATTTTAATAATGCACATGCTTCATAGAATTCTCAAAGGCACACTGTCATGTTCCTCTTTTAATAATGCGCATACCTCAAAGAATTCTCAAAAGAACTCTCTGTCATTTACTTCTTTTTGATAATGCGCATGCCTAAAGGGATTCTCAAAAGAAGATTCTTGTCATGACCACAAATTGTATCTATAACGAGCATTTTCATTCAAGTGAAAATGTTGATTGAATATTTTGCACTTACGCGTAAATGAAGTATAGTGATGTCAGTCGATGTAATAAAGACGCTTTTATTATAACACCCAACAGACAAACAACTGTCATGGGGAAAACCTTTTGTGAACACGGATTGGAGACCGCTTTAAAGCCTCATTTTACTGAGTTGGGTCCGACTGACAGGCTGCACGCAGTACAGAAGGATGGATTATGGAGTTTCGTTGGACCTTTTCTACTTGTGACATTCTTAGTGAGGAACGGTTTACTTAAGGCTTGATTATAGGTTTTCCCGATGCCATTACATTGCACGATAAATCATATTTCTTCCAATTTAGCCTTCATTGCTGCCCCGTTTGGGAAACCTAAGGATGATAAATATTGACTTTGGTATTAGGAAGATTTAAAAATAGAATTATTAGGTTTATCTCATTACTTTTTTAAATATGCAATTAGAACATAGGTTTTCCTTTTCTATCGTGCTGTAGACAATGTTTCATTGCTATGTTATCATTCTCTGGCATGCAAAATCTTTAAGGAAGCCTGGTTCATTTGTTATTTGAGTAGAAAACACTGTTTATCTTTAAGTTAAATATCCAGAACCTATGAATAGGATTCTGTTGAGGGGGAGGGGGTGTTTGGACTCTACATTAAACCTAAATCTTCAGCAACAGCAGACAAAGTATGACCGAACGGCCATTTTCTTATCCATTCATAGTCTAAGGTCTTTGACTCTTATAGCACACTGTAAAAAATGTGTTTAGATGATAGACACTTTCCTAAGCACTTTCTTGTCACACTTTTTTTTATGCGTTGAAATTCTAAACACATTTAATTTCACTACGTGTAACGGAAAGTGTTTAGAGCCTAAACACTTACATGTTTAGACTTTAAACACTTTACAAAACATGTTATGAAACATGTTTACAAATTAAACACTTGGATGTTTTCATTGTCTTCCTGCAAGAAAACTGAAAAAAAAGATTGTTTACATTTTAAATTTTATTCAATGAACATTCAAACATGGATTAATCATTAAGAATTTTAAAGTAAATATACATTATTTTTAAATATTTATTTTTACACGCTGGTTTTAATTTTAATCAGATTTGCAAGCAGTTATTCCTCATGTCTGTATCAAGTTTAACTTCCAGCAATTCTTCACTGAACAACACTCGCATAATTTTTTTTCATCCGTGACCGTCAGTAGGTAATCCACTGCCATTATTTGAGAATATTTTTAGGTTGTTCAAAACAGCAGACTTCACAAAACTCAGTTTCCTCTAGAAAGTAAGAAGTGTTGAAAAATGTAGGAACGATGGCATGTCATTGTGACGTTGGAGATGACAACAGTTCCTCTGATACGTGTATTTTTGCTTTCAAGTTCGATGTGAACAATATCCTGTAAGAAAGAAATTCAAATTTTATCAAAATATACTCCTCACTGACTGGAGTTGTATGAACTTTTTTGATATTGTTTGATAGCTATTATTGTGCTACTTTTATTGAACCTCATCTAACCACCATTTAGTACCGATACCGTTATAGATATTATTGACATTCTATATAATATACTCCTTTCTAGATTTCAGGAATGCAAAATATAACCAAAGGGAATCTTGATCTACAACGACATGTGCAAACGCATGTCTATTTTCGTAGTCCATCGTGGTCAATTTATGTAAAATAACAATAATAGTTAACATACCTTTAATCACAGTAATGTTGCATTTTAAATGCATTTCACAATCTCTTCATGGTTATCACATTGATTTGCATTCACTTCCTTTCATCCATCTTCTTTAGCTAACACTGGGATTTTCTTTGTTTCGATAACCGCTCTATTTATCATTCGAATATATATGCGTCATTTCCGGGAAGATAACTCTGCACTTCACAGAAAAGTGTTCAATTTCTAAACACTTATATCTAAACATGTGTTAAATCTTAACATCATTTAGATATAACACACGTTTAGACTTAAGTGTTTAGCCGTTAAACACAATCTAACACACGTTAAGACCTAAGTGTTTAGCCGTTAAACACAATCTTATACATGTTTAGGTCAAAACACGTAACGGAAGTGTTTATTTTCTAAGCGCATTTTTTACAGTGCATGAGCTGCCGTCAACACTGAATTAGGAACGATCTGCAGCTCTCTGGTTTAAAGAAAATCCAGACAGTTAAAACAGAACCAAGCATCGGAAATAACTTCGAATTACGGCGCCGCTCTTTTATGGCATTCTCTCTGTATATTCTTATACATGTACACCCGCTTGAAAAGTGGGAGGGTATACTAGTATATATAGTGATCAGGATGTCCGTCCGTCTGTACGTCCACCCGTCTGTTACGCTTTGGAGTACCCATCTCTTACCCACAAGTCCTCTTTTACCACAATATGAAATTAAATGAAACTTTAACGAAATCTCTATTACATATATAGTACCATTGTTACAACGCACTTTGAAAAATTACGCACTTTGAAAATCTTTTTCAAAGTGCTTTGATTTTGTCCCAATTTTAACGCACTTTGAAATTTTTTTTTCAAAGTGCGTTGCCACATACCATTGTAACTCCTACTTTTTGATCGGACACACAACTTTTTGATCCGACGCACATTTTGGGTTTCCCAGAGCAAAACATGGACACAGCCATTCTTTCTATAGTATTGAAGGGTGCCCATCTCTTATACGGAACTCCTCCTATACAACTATATATATATATATATATATATATATATATATATATATATATATATATATATATATATATATATATATATATATATATATATATATATATACAGCCTATAAATTGCATGATCAATTAAAAAATGAATTTAGAAATTTTAGATAGATTTTGTTAACTAAATAACCTTATATACATGTATGTGTAGGTAAAGAGATGAGATTTCTAGTCATATTACTGTACGATATAAATTCTTTTTAGCTGCTCCTTGATTTCCAGTAATACATTTCTTTAAGTGTGAGCACATGTTATTCACTGGCTTCAGGCCTGGGGGCCATAAAACTTAGACGAGCTCACTTTTGATCTCAGTCTCACTTTTCTACTATATATTCCTTTGGAAAAAGTGAGACTGAGATCAAAAGTGAGCTCGTCTAAGTTTTATGGCCCCCAGGCCAGAACTCCGTGACAGTGTTGCACATGTAAGATGTTTTAAGATTCGCTCAGAACAAGACGAACCATTTGTAATACCGAGACATATCATTTGATAAAGACAATAAATTATAGTGACACTCTGTTGTCTTCTGGATGATCTGACTTAGCTAATGGAATTTTATTGTACAAGTGATTGCTATTAACAAAATTTAACAAAACGAAACACTAATTTCTTTATGGAAGATATTTTAGAATATACTTTTGTTGCATGATGTCGCCAAAAAAAGTCCAACTTTTTTTAAACAAGAATTCTCGGTCAATCTATGAGGCTAACTTGTTTATTAATTCCAAATAAACCCGTCTCCTAGAAGATCGAACATTTTGTTGGAGAAGGTGCAAACAAAATAATACAATAAGCTGGATTTTCAAATTACATGTAGCTATGGTGGCATGGAAATAAACTAAGAAATTGTATACATTTATAAGATACTGTAACAATCATCGATGTTAACTACAACTATACATTTCAGTCCTTTTAAAGGGGGGGGGTTAAAGCCTGGTTTAGGTTTTTGTACATAGAAATCATTCCAATTGTTGAAAGAACAGCTGTAACAAATTTGCATATGGTTCTGGACAGAATGTTAACAAATTGATTACGACAGGACTCTACTTACATATAGACATGCATAGGAATATGTGCAAAACATAAAAATCTCAGGGAATATAAGATCAGAATATTTCATTTAGGTCCCAGACAGGGCTAAGTTAGCTAAAGAGATCTGTAGCTTTCTTTAAACAAATATATAAAACCATAACGCTACAGATCTGCAGCTAGGGCTATATAAGTGCACTATAAAATTGGACTAATAGTGTCATTGTGTAACGTTCTGAAATCAAATCAAGATGACGTTTCCTTTGGGAATCGGGCCATTAGCGCTCCCCCAGATAGCTAGAATTAGTTGTTTTTTTTCAATTGTAAGCCGTGTTTAACCTTCACGAACTTGTTACTTAAGAGCTCAGAATTTTTTTTCTATATGGGAATATGGAATAAATAAGGCTTCATGTGTCATGGTGCATATTTTGAAAATACTAGTAACAAGGTGGATGAAATATTTATTTTTTTTTTTTTAAAATCTCTCGCAATCAGAAGATGATTGATGTGTAAACACGTTCAAACTTCTGTGAATGTGACCGGTTGGCAGGGGATGCTCACTTCTCTATGGCACCTGATCCCACCTCTGATGTTTTGTAAGTCCGTGTTTGCTCTACTCAAGATTTGTATTGTTTAAAGACCTTTTGAGCTTGAATACTTTTAATGTCGTAGTCCCATATGTTTCTTTGTTAATTTCCGTAATATATATCTAAAGAGGAAGCATCATTCTGATTTGTAGGGTTTTCATTTCAAAACAATAAATGGAGAATTTTACTTTATTCAGGCAGACGGTATTTTTACAATTTTAACATCCACTTCTACATGGGAAAATAAGCGCACTTGATCAAAATATTTGTCTACATTCGGTTAACTTTCCTGATGTTTTCCATGCATCTAATCCACAACATTGTGAATAAATTTTCATGTTATTTATCAAGCACATCCATATTTGAATTATTTCTGATAATGTTTTTTTTTTTTTTAAAATGTATTCTTATAGCAGTCTTAATCAGACTGTTCTTATAGTAATTATTAGAGTACTTTTTTTGCAGAATAATACATTAAGCAAGATAACGCTTCAATTCAGACTTAATAAAGACTAATGCTTTTGGCTCAGTAGTAGACTTGCTCAATTTTTTGTTTTTATTCATTTTTTTCATAAATATATTTTTTAAATTTCTTTGTTCTTCTTTGTATTGAGTCGCCCGCGTGGCGCAGTGGTTAGAGCGTCTGCTCGCGAAGTAAGGAGTATGTTTTTATGCGGGACGTTATTTTTGAGACCGTATAAATAGTACAATGTTTTTTTCAAATTTCAAAATTTGTAGCCCTCCACCGGCAAGTGGTGGCGTCTCCATATGAGTGAAAAATTCTCGAGAGGGACGTTAAACAACATACAATCAATCAATCAATCAATCAATCTTTGTATTGCTGTCCTCTGCTAAATGTTATCAATCAAAGAAATAGATTTTCTATGTTTGACATTATGAAAAAGTATGATAGAGCACTAAAACACAGAGACTTGAGCAAGTCTAGCCCAGTAGTTTTAGGCAGCTTTTTCTTGTAACCAGACTACTGGGAGGTTATTATGGTGCATAAGGGACCAGAAGCTAATTTAAAAAAAAGAAATAAAATGGTATCCATTATCATGATTAAACAAAAATTCTGACTGCGAGGGAGTGAAAAATGTAACACCCTACACCCCCTTAAAAGAGAAGCAAAATTTCTAGAAACCTTAGGTGACATTAATTTTTTGCAAAACGTAATTTCGAAAGCTAAAAAAAACTATTCCCAGACGGGGAATCGAACCCCGGCCGCCGCGGTGAGAGCGCGGAATCCTAACCACTAGACTACCTGGGACATGAAGTCATTGGAATTAGTAAATCATCCAAATACTGGGGTGTTTAAATCTCGCTGTAAAGGTACGGACAGTCAAAACGGAACAAATCACCCAAACAAACAGGGATTAAACTGATGAAAGTTTTTTGGATTAAAATAAATAAATGAATGGACAAATGCTTTCATAAATAAAAAAAAATAAAGAATTTAATAAATGATTTTATAAATAACTAAATAATTTAATAGATAACTAAATAATTTAATTAGTTAATAAATAAATTTAATAAATAAATGAATAATTTAATAAATTGATAAATAATTTGATAAATAAGTCAGTATCATAATAATTAATGAGTAAATAAGTCACGATTAAGAGGATCCAAAAACAGAAAATTATAAATAAATGGCTATGTAAAGCGTGTATTTTGCATGATTGTAAAATTTTTTTTTATTTAGGAAACGTTCTACATAAAATTTACTCAATCTGTAAAGGTTACTGACTTACATTTAAATCAAAGAACCACAACCCTCCTTAACCCCGGTGATTGCTCTTTGGTTATATAAAGTGTAAATGTTTTAAATGGCTGAATAACAGCTAATAGTTAGATATGATGACAGCTAGGCTGAGGTCTCTTTTATAAGTTTTTCGTCGATTATAAGTCATACTGTCAGAGTAACCCCAATCTGAAGTCGAACCGAGGCAGGGACTTTATAGATCCCTGATGAAAGTCATATTGGGTTAATTGTGTCAAGCTGAATTCTGTCATAGATAAAAAGATAAAAAGGATAGATATTATATAAAACACGTGTGATCAATAAGCAACCTGCCCGATCACGGGTGGGCCCCGAACTTCTCAACACGACTCCCTGCTCAGCTGTTAACCCCGCCGCGGGGAGGGAATTCAATTTGACACCTAGCGGGGGGTCTCCCCAATAAACCACGGCGACGGTCTGTCAGGCTGTGTATACACGGACTAAGGGGTGTCAGTAGATCCAAAGTTTATTACACAGAGTCACTATAAATATGAAGTTCACGGGGGGGGGTAAAAGGACTATGAGATTCCACTCTTTGTTTTGTAAAATATACAAATTCAACTTCAGCTTTAATATAGAAGTTTTATAATCCCTGCATGGACCAGTATCTAATATTAGATGATAAACTGAGAGGAGGCTTAATTTTCAAATTTCAAAAGAATCAATATGATCACTCTTGAATTCATATCAGAATTTTAAAAAAAAGCAACATATTTTTACGAGTACTTCTGCTTTATATAAACTTTTAACTTTTAAATTTTCGGGGGGTTAAAAAACAATCATGCACATGATCCCCTGATGTTTTGGAGGTCAGACTTTGCTACTCTACTATTTTTGTGATTTTGAAAGCGCTCGAATATACTGATCGCTATCTCCACATACTTCACCAAGATTATCCAAATCTAGATTTTAACTTAAGTTTATAAGTCTGTCCTCATGATCCTGGAGGACGATCTCATGCTTTCTTTTAACTTTCCATTTTCCATTTTAAAAAATTAGTCAAATTAATATTGTACCACCTGTATTTTACATACACTGAAAAAGGGGCGCGTTCCGTTTGTAGTTGTCATATAGCATTCTGAAAACAAGATTTTTTCAGCATTGCACAATTCGATCGAATTGCAAAGTAATTTTACATCTGTACAAAGTATCATATTTGTTTTGATAAAATAGCGTACATGATACAAATAGTGCTAAACATTAATAAAGGTCAGCAATGGGCTGATGATTTATTAATTAAGCTACTCAATTGGGTCCGGATTGTTAAATCTAATTAAAATCAGCTCTGTTCACTGTAATCAAACT
Source organism: Saccostrea cuccullata (assembly GCF_032062105.1). Taxonomy (NCBI): domain Eukaryota; kingdom Metazoa; phylum Mollusca; class Bivalvia; order Ostreida; family Ostreidae; genus Saccostrea; species Saccostrea cuccullata. The sequence continues at coordinate 42,718 of NW_026926406.1, forward strand.
TTATACAAACTGATCGTACAACACATCTACATAATAAAAAGTTTAAATCTCTTATTGTTGGGGATGTGTTACTAATACGATTATATTGGGGCAGTATCGCCCCCAAATCAAATCAACAATTGTCCAAATTTATGACCTTAATTTGTTAAGATTAAACATAGCATCATAAAAAAGATAGCTTCTTACTTATTTCTTCTGCCAAAGACATAATTTATTTTGCTTTTTATGATCGAAATTGTCAAGACACATACGACTGTTTCTTTGACAAGCGATAAAGAACAAGATACGATCGTTTATAATGGGATGCTTGGATGCATTCCTATTGTGCAGTATATACAGAAAATTCAACTTATATTGAAGCGACATTATTTGCCCTGGAATTCCTGTCTGAATATCACCCTCCGTTTCGAATGACACCAGATTTTATGTATTGATCTAAATATAAATATAATTTCCTACATCGATACAAGATCTTCCCCGATAACGATTAGGACCACGTGAAATCCGACCCCCGCTGTCTTATGGGGCAACTTCGGAAGGCTTCTGGTTTATTCTGTTTTCAGCGTAAGAGCAATTTCATCGAAGGATTAATTTGATTTTAGTGCCGTTAACAAAATATTTGTGTAATTTTGAAATGAGTTCTGTTTGATTCAACAGGCCTTTGGAGGATATATATCCCTACTGTTTACTAATCCTCGCCTTGCCGTTAAAAAGTGCAAAGAATCCGCCACACGAACAAGAAGGCAAAACTAACGGAAAACATTTGGATACGAGATTTAATATAATTTAAACTTGTAAGTTTACCACAAACATTATTTTGCTACTCCATTCTAAGGCTTAAATTGACAGTAGCTTTTAAAGCTCAGCTTAAAATGTCACATGGGTCTGTGAAGTTTTTTTTTGTGTGTGAAGTTTTTACAGCGTTTTCTTATTTTCAGATGCCAGCGAGAAGAGGGCGCCTAGTGAGATGAACATTGTTTGTGAATTTTAATGACGCCACATTGGTGGCTTTTCTGGGAGTTCGTTAGCTCTGTGTGTAGGGGCGAGTCGGAGGGAGGGAGAAGAGCTGTGCACACCGTGTGTTCCGTGTGAAAGTCTTCTCTCTTTCATTTGGAAATGCATAAGCACGGATGTGTACTATTTCTGTCATTTGTGATATTCTATTTAATCAGTTTCTGTGAAACTCAACAATACCCGAACACGATCAGAATTGGTGAGTACCTTTCTACTTTCTATTAGTAGCAGGTTTGTTTGTTAGGTTTAGGGTAATGAACGTCAAAACGTTTTTATATTTTTGTTATCATAAGATGAGCCGCTCGCGTGTTTGTTGATTAAAGAGGCGACAAAGAGATTCATGAGGTTAACTGTGTTCTCGTCGAAAACTTCCTGGATCATGAGTATAGGAAATAAATTTTCTTGAGGATTTTTTCCCTATTCCCTAGTTATTTTCATTTTGGCACTGACGTATTTTTATCCTCCAGTATTGTCCATGTTTCCGCAGAATTCGGTATAACACGGTACCATGTGTTATGGTTCTGTTGCACATGGCGTTAACGAGCACTGATGTAAGTTTTACTGAGTCAATATTTACACATTCATCATCCCTCCATTATACCCATCCCCTGAAAACAAAGGGATGAATGGACGAAGGAATAAATATGGTTCGACTCATCTTCATCACCAAAATAATATTTTAAGGGCCTTGTCTTAAGACTGGAAAATATTGACTACATGTTCTACGTTTGAAAAAAATGAAAAAATAATGTAGCATTGCTTTTCAGGGTTGTGGAATGTCATCGTAACAATGAGTATAATTGGTCTCACAATTTTTAAGTTCATTTACAGACCGTGATCTTTAACTTCCTCAAATATTTTTAAAATATAAATTTTCATTTAAACTCTTGAAATTATCAAATTATGTATACCGGAGCAGTACGTAATTATCATATTGTCGTGGTAAATATTAATTAAGGGGATAACTATCCATTCATTCATTTAAAAATCTGTGTAAACCCCAGACACAAGGGATTTCGAATTAGTATCGAGTGACACTGGACGAATATTAAAACAGCAATTGATCAGAGACCAGATGCTGCCTAACTTTGTACATAAAGTCATGACCCTTTGTGATCGTTTTCTCAGGACTACACGATCCCGATTTTAAGTACCAAATGATGATAATTCATGTGAGTCAATAAAGATGGAGGTCTGCTTGTATACAGATAGGAAAATATCAATTAAAAATCAGAACCTAATTTAAATTTTTACACCCAGAACCTTCAAAATATTGAATTTAAATGATTTCTAAATAGAGGGGTTGAATAGAAGCTCTTTTATAAGATTTAAAGACATTTTACTGCCTATTAAAGTTCCTTTTCAATTTAAACCCATTTATTTAGCGTTGACAACTGAAATAATATCACAAAGATTGACAATACCAGCGAAAAAACCGCCCAACACAAAACTTTTTTTTATAAACATAGGTGCTTGATGCTCCTCTTTCTCTTTATATGGCGTACATTGTGAATTTGTTGATATTAGATTTGTTAAATTGTATTTACCTTTAACAGTACTTAAAAGGCAATGTTTTTGGAGTACACATGATTTTCTATCGCTTTTCATACTGGAGAGGTAAAGTAAATGTTTATACATAACACCGACAAATCTTAAAGTGCTAAAAGAAATCACCGATTGCTACATTATGGACGAAGTAATTGTCATTCAGAAACTAAATGAGCAAAAGTTTTTATTTTAAAAAATGCCAGATACTAAAATTTAAGTGTTTTATTTACCATAATTTACGCAGTCCGTACACAATTCGCATTCATCTTTCACGTTTACTTAGTTTTCTTTCTTTTAGTAAAATTTTAATCCAGCAAAATTGAATTTGAAAAAAAAAATGGATTTGCAAATATATCAGGTTTGTGATGAGTAATTTTCTTCCAGAACAGCGGAGAAGATTTATTCTTTAATAAGACACATTGACTTTTTAAAAATACTGAAAAAGCAAAACAAAACACGTATTCCAATATTTTAAAGACAATTTTCAAGAAAAACCCTGGGAGCCGAGCAATCAGTTTGAAGTTAATGGAGAAATTGAGGATCATACGTCAGTTTATTATTGCTGGAGGTGGGTTTTCATCCCGAAATTAACCGTATTAAAAACACTGAAGCGACTTGTAATCCAATCAGGGCCACAAATTAACGGTGTTTCGACACACAAAATTGAAAACTAAATCGGCCTTTGGGAAATGATAACTTTGTAATTTATAACATTAAACTTAAAAACACTGGGCGAAGAGAAATGACAAGGGAACAGGAAGCTGGAATTTCAGATGATGTCCACCTCTCAAAGATACTATGGTATTTATTCTCCCAGGGGTGCGGCTTCAATGAGCTTAGGTTATAAAAAAATACTGCTCTTTTGACACGAAAATAACCCCTCAAATACATTGTTAATAGAGTGCATTATAAGACAACATCCGAGGTTAGAGGTCAGTGATGAACCAACAAAGATAGACAACATTGTTATTCATTTTGGCACTTACACCAACAAAAGGTAACAACTGATTTTTGTCTGCTTTTTTTTCCTTCCAAAAATTCACTGTTTCTTCATTATTATACCTGTACTCTCAAACCAGATAAATAAAACCTTTTGTCTGGTCGGTTCTATTCTTGAATCCCCTGTGAACATGGCGTGGAGTACTATCCTGACCGACTCCGTATTAAATGACAGAGACTTTGTGTTCACGCTGTCCAAGTATTGAACAGCTATCTCTTAAATCAATCTGGAATCAAACGAAGTACAGAGACATAACAGTTGGGTTACATAATCTCATTAAGATTAAAACTCTAATTAATATTTGGATAAGACCTAACTGAAAACATTTTATAAAAATACGCAATGCTGCGCACGTGTATATCGATCTATTTTGCTATTTTGTCAGACCATTAATCTTCCAAAAAATGCCTTTTAAACAATGACTAACATAATTCAAGTCTTAGTAATAAACGTCTTGTTTCTTAAGTTTTATAACAGTAACATATGTTTTATTAATTATAACATAAGAACAATAATGCCCGATGAGGCATCGTTTAAAACAAGGAAGAAATGTTTGGCCCGATTGAAAGGGATTTAGATACTAGTACTAGTAGTGTTATAAATACAGTGGAGCATCGTTAATCCGAACAACAATAATCCGGACGTTTTATCTTCCGTAGTTGATGGAAACGATGGCATTGTCTATTTTTCGTTGTTTTAAAGTAGTCTGAACGCTTCATTTTATCGAAGAATTTGTTTGGGAATAAAAGTTTGACATTCATATTATACTTCAAAACAAAAGTCTGACTTTATTTAGTTATACTTTATAACAAAGTCAGATATTTACTTTATATAATCAGCAGATGTCTAGCATTTATTATATTATATTTAGTACTTCAAAACGAAAGTTTGTCATGTTCTTTATATATGCTTAAAAACAAAACTCTGACATTAACCATGGTTACTATATTATACTTATTAAAAAAAAAATGACATTTACCTTATTATATACTTCAGTACAAAGTCAGACATTTACTCAAATGATACATCAGATCAAAACCCTTATTACTATATTATACGACGGACAGAGGCTTGACAATTTTACGATATTATACGAAGAACAAAAGGCTGACGTTTACTTTATTATACTTCAAAAACAGAAGTCTGACTTTATTATACTTTACAACAAACTCAGACATTTACTTTATTATTCTTCAGAATAAATGTCTGGCATTTATTACATTATACTTCAAAACGAAAGTCTGTCATTTTCTAAATAGATGCTTAATAAAAAAAAAAAACTCAGACATTTACCATGTTATACTTTAGAACAAAATCTGAGATTTACCATATTAAATTTTAGAATAAAATCTTACATTTATCTTACTTCAGAACAAACTCTGGACATTTACTTTTTTATACTTCAGAACAAAAGTTTGACATTTATCACATTCTACTTCAGAACAAGCTCTGACATTTACTTTATTCGGGTGCACAACTGGTTATAAAGAGGAAATGCATTTTCTCTTTGTTACTCTGATCTACCTCTGGGTTTTAAGTAAACCATAGTAAGCATGCTGAGTGTATAGTTAGGATACGCAATGGTGCCTCTTACAAAATTGAGAATTTCATGGCCTCTGGTTTTAAATACGAACTAAATTCAATTGTTTGAAAGTTGTAATATGATACTCAGATGACCTATAAGACCCGCGGGCCTCTTGTTATTATACTTCAGAACAAAAGTTTCGCATTTACTTTATTATACTTCAGAAATTATAACATATCATACTTCAGAACAAAAGTCTAATATTTACCATATCATATTCCAGATCAAAGTTAGACATTTACTTACAAAGCAAAAGTTGAGTTAATGACTCAATCACATGCCAAAGAAATTGACCAATACATGCAACATTTGTTAATGCATTATTTTATATTTTAACAAAGTTATTCTTTGAAGACAGGGCCATGTTCTACTATAGCCATTGAATGAGTCAAGATGGCTTTAGTACAATTATCTGTTATCCTTGGACTTTCAGTAAGACTTGGCATTCTAGACGTTACGTAATTAGCGTCTGAAATTTACATGTAGCTTTCATTCACTGTTGAAATATACATTGGATAGAAATTCGGGCAGATTTCAACAAGTGTAACAAGGATCCATGATAGCATTTCGCACGACAGAGAGGTGGAGCTTAACTCATCGTTGTCAGCAACAATTTTAAGTTGCTGATGTTATAAATTTCTTAACCAAAGAGAATCTATTCGCCATTTGAGAGACGTTAATTACGTAGCCTCGAGAATGCTACACCTTACCGAAAGTCCAAGAATGGCAGAGAATTGTACTAACGAATACAGATTATGAACAGAAATATTACTAAAATGAATTAAAACTGTATAGTAAAAAGTCACTCAAAATAAGGGTAACAAGTGTTTTTATGCATTATACTGTCATTTTAGATGGCTTTTTTGAGCCGGAACACAAGAGTGCGGAGCTGGCCTTCAAATGGACTATGCAGAAAGTGAACCTTCGGAATGACATTCTGAGTCAGGTCCTCGTGGCTTACATTGTCAAAGAGGTCACCCCGGACGACAGCTTCGACGTCTCCAAGAAAGGTAGATCCCCCAGCTGTTTTTATTCTGATTTATACGAATTTTATTATAAACAATGGTCATTTGTTTGGTACAAACGATTGTTTTTCCACTGGATAAGTGGATATTTTCAGAATGATTAAAATTCACAAACTATAAAGATTATCATTTCTCTAGCTTAGTTTCGTTAAAAAAAAAAAAAAAAAAAAAAAAAAAAACAACCAGAAGTTGGGAGATTAATATGGTCTCGGTTTACCATCAGTTCTAGACTGTATCGCAACCCCTTTCAATGATTATCATATGATGTACCGGTATCTCTATCAGTAAGAATTAGAAAATTAGAACAAATACCGTGCTACAGATGTTTCAGAGCAACATGAATGGTTTGAACCATAGTTTAAGAAGGCATTGTTTGCAATTTTCCCTTTTGAAAAAAAAAATAACTATGCTGCACACTTCTCTGGTGTGAAAGTATAGCGGGCAGATAGCGACTTCCTATCGGGAATAGCAGGGTTATATCAGATAGAACCGCGATGAATCCAAGATAATGGCTAGATGATTGAGTCGGCATCTGGATGTCATTAATTCCACACACACAACACACGAGCATTGGTAAGACAAAATTTGTCTTCCCTTTCATTTTACATTCTGTACATGTAAAAACGAAATTAGCGTCTTGTTCTTGTAGTCTTGGAATAATATTACAATCTCTTCCCTGTTTATTTGATGAACTGATATTGATAATTAATTTTCCTTTGTTAGTAGTGAAAAAAACATCAGGTTTTTTGCGGACTTGGTTACTGATAAAAAACAAGTGTAATTTTCCAGAAATGGGATTTTCCTGCTAGTCCCTCAGATCTGGAGAGATTATTCCCGATTGCAAATTACGTAACCCATTTATCTCAACACATCTGAAGTTTTTTTTTTCAAGCGCTTCGACATCTTAATTTCTTTTTATCATCAGAAATTCATTAACGATTTTTCAAAAAAAATATTTTTCTTATAATGTTAATTCGTCTCTAAATGTTTCATAAATTGAACAGAAAGAAATCACGTGCAAGTAATTATAAGTTTTTGTAAACCATTCCTGATTTAAGAATGCGTTTATTTCTTGACACGTGCAAGGCAGAACGAACAGCTCGTCATGCTAGAGGAGATATAAATTCTCGCGTCGAACTGAAATTAATAGGGATTTGAGAGAAGATGCACGGGTAATATGGATTTAACGAAGAAAAAAATAACACATCTTTTACCCTGTTTCTCTTATCTCTGAAACCACACATTCACCAATTGAATGGATAATTTGCATAAACATGAACTATTAAAAATAAAAAATTGAATTCACCCCCCAAAAAAAAATCAAAAGAAAAATTAGAAAAAGGCTCCCGTTAATTGCATGAAGAAAGCTGCACTGCATTGTAAATATTCTTAAGGTATTCAATGAAAAACGAGCAAAATTTGGTACAGAATTTTACTTTCCATTTTTGAGTTGGCTCGCGTAGCGAGCTACTCCCTGTCGACATAGCCGTTTCAGAGCTGTAAAATTTATCACGCATTCATCAAGGTGATCCATACGCCAAATATTATAGTTCTAGCAAAAAATGCTTTGGTTTGAGTGATTGTATAAACTTAAGAGGTAAAAACTGTGTAAAATTTCATTCTGTAACATTATTTATGCCTTCATGCTTTTAAAGAAATTTTTGATTAAATACCTGTATGATGTACAATTACTGCGTATGAATATTTACGGGGATCTAATCTTCCAATCTGAAGTTTATTTATAATTGACCTAGAATACTCCCTCTCACAAACACCTGCTGCTCTCATTAGCTGCAGCTAGTTGTTGTTGAAAATCTTTTTTTAGAATCCAGATTTGCTGTGGGAATCTTTAACCTAATTACTTCATAACACTGACCATTTCAGCTAATGTGCTTAAATTCATAATAGAATCCGGTCAAAATAATACGGAAGCCCATGAGTGCCAGACCTGTATACCTATAAAGGAAAAGCAATATACACTTTATTTATGAACCGAACATGGATAAGACATATAATATTCAATCTCTTAAGATGCAAAATAAACTAAATATATCAAGGTATGGTGCCCAGATGTATAAAGCTCAATTGACTCGAGCAAAAACTTAGGCCCTTGCCTTTGATTATAATAAGCATATAACAGTACAATATTTTTGAAAATTCCATAAACATCTACCACATAGTTGACTAAATATCGGAAAAAGTTTACATACGTACAGGTGTACCCTATTCTGTGTTTCAGCACTAAAGACACAATCAAAACCTTGGGTAATAAACTAAATATTTCAGATTAATGATAAATGTCTGTTAACAGAATGTTCTTAAGAAAAATACAGTAGAATGGAAATGATATGAAGAACAAATCAAAGCATAAAGGTCTTTTGACTTTTCTAATTATGGAAGCTCTATCACTGTCTATAATAAATGCATTTTTAGCAGTAATCTACCCTTTGGGAGTAAAATAAAGTAAATGAAGTATCTGAAGCATAGTAAATGACACAGCTTGAAATAAATACATGTAAAAGAATTCTTAACATTAATTTAGGTGACGTACATTAAATGAACCGTATTGGCATATTTTGTATAATGTAAGTAAACGTCAGTGATTTTTGTGTAGGAATACGGAATATTTTATCTTTACTACTTTACACTAAAGTCATGTACTTATTTTATTTAATTCAGTAAACGACACTTATGTAATTGCAGTGATTTGAACAAACCTGATTTCTTTTTATCAATATTTTTTTGATTTTCAATATTTTACCTGGGGGTTAGCAAGGGTGCTTGAAGAAATGAACCCTATAACTTTCTGAGAAAGACCCAGTCACTTCCCCGTTTTGCAAATCATTGTCTTTTTTTCTGACATATTTTGGTAGACTCCTTTTAAAGAAACTCATTGAGTCTTCTCAAAGTACTATAGAAAAAAATCTCCAGATTCTAAATTGTCAAGATGATTTTTATGCCCCTTTAATCGAAGATTCGGGGGTATATAGTTTTTGTTGTGTCCGTCCTTCTGTCTGTCTGTTTGTCTGCAAAAAAATTAATCTTGCCAATAACTTTTGATTTAGTGGAGCTATGACTTTCATACTTCAATTTCTTTTGATAAGATCTTTCTTTAGGTACCACCAAATTTGACCTTGACCTTGACCTCAGAATTTGGCACACTTTTACACAAAATTCCAAACTTTTACTTTGGCCATTACATTTGAATGGTTAGGGCTAGGATTTTCATACTTCACATATATATTCTTTGTGACAAGGCCTTTCATTGGATACCAACAACTTTGACCTTTTGACCTTGACCTCGGAGATAAATGTACTTAAAAAAATTAACCTCAGCCATAACTTTTGAATGGTAAGGGCTAGGGCTCTCAGACTACATATATTTATCCCTTTGACATTGACCTTGGAGTTTGACCTACTTTTGGATACCAACAACTGTGACCTTTTGACCTTGACCTGGGAGATTTATGTACTTACAAAACTTCACCTCAGCCATAAATTTTGAATGGTAATTGATAAGGGCTAGGGCCCTTTGACATTGACATTGGCGTTTAACCTACTTTTTAAAAAACAAACCTCGACCACAACTTTTGAAGGGTTAGGGCCAGGGCTTTCCTACTTTACTTATGTAAATCCCTGTGACAAGACCTTTCTTTAAAATCAAACAACTTTGACTCTTTGACCTTGACCCTGGAGTTTGAACTTTTGAACAGGTGGTGCTAGGGCTCTCATATTTCACGGTTGTATTTCTTGTGAGAAAGCCTTACTTTAGGTACCAACAAATTTGATTTGCATTAATTCTGAGGAAGTTTAACCTTCGCTATGTTGCCATACGAGGGCATCAGTGTTTCACAAACACATCTTGTTTGCTTTCTAAAAAGAGCATTCAGCAATTTACAGAAATCCATTTTTGTATTTGACAGTTTGTCGAGAAATTGCTGCCGGGTGTAAGGTCATTTTTGGACCTGGGTCCCGTGTGTCCTCCAGTCACGTGCAGTCCATATGTAAATTTCTGGCCATCCCTCACATCCAGGCGCATTGGGATCCCCGTGACGTCATCACGGATACCAGAGACCCGGATAAGGATCACTTCTCGATAAACTTGTATCCACACTACTTGGCTCTGAGCTCCGCTTTCCGGGATTTGATTGACTTCTGGCAATGGAGACAGTTTACAGTTATCTATGAGGACAATGATGGTATGATTAAAATTGTACACCGTTCTTGTCTTTGTATTCAATATTATCATTAAATGTAGGAAGTTATTGACATACGCTTGGTATAATAATAAAGAAACGTGAGTATACTAAATTCCAATGGAAAATTTGGGTGGGTGACCGATGAATAAATCCGATGAGTGATTGAGTGTGTCACTTGGATGGATGTTTAAAGGATGGATTGCTTGAGCAAATGTGAAAATATATTGAAGATGTAAGGGACAAATTAGGAAGACCGAGGATACAAGCTGGATGACTAGAGAATAGATCAGCTTAGTGTGTTAGGAAGACTGGGGATATTGGATGGATGATAGAGAATAGATCAGCTTAGTGTGTTAGGAAGACTGGGGATATTGGATGGATGATAGAGAATAGATCAGCTTAGTGTGTTAGGAAGAAAGGGATATTTAATGGATGACAAGAGAATAGACCTGCAAAGTTTGTTAGGAAGTTAGCATAGGCGCTTGGGTCAAGGATACTATATATTTTCTATATAATGCTTTGTCGAGGAAATTCGAACTTACTCGTAACATTTTTTTTTCAGTGTGCAGTGTTAATTTTTAGTTTTTTGTAAACCTTTGTGCTTCATATACACTAGAATGTCACGGAAATTCGATTTTATGCACGCTTTAAAAATGACATATCCCACTGTATACTAAAAAGAAAGTTTCTTTTTAGTATACAGTGGGATATGTAATTTTTAAAGCGTGCATAAACTCGAATTTCCGTGACATTCTAGTGTATATGAAGCACAAAGGTTTACAAAAAACTAAAAATTAACACTGCACACTGAAAAAAAATGTTACGAGTAAGTTCGAATTTCCTCGACAATGTATTATATAGAAAATATACAGTATCCTTGACCCAAGCGCCTATGGAAGTTAGGTGGAAAATCTCAGTTGAGTTTGTAATGAAGTATTAAGATATTAGAGGGATGGTAGATAAACAGATAGCACGAGTTAACAATACAAGGTGGGTTGCAAATGAAGGAAGACCAAGGACATTGACTGAATGATTGTTAAAAGGAACAGTTAAGTAAGCTTCGGAGACTGGGGCTATTGGGACTGATAAATAAAATAGATGAGTACATTTATGCGAAGAAGATATCGGATGTCACTGCCGAAGTCATTGGACAATTGAGTGATGAGGACGTTGTGTATCGAATACGTTCGTTGAAAGACTAAGTGATTATTAAGTACGCTTGCCGATTAAGGATATTATTTTCCTGTCAAACTAAGCTATTACTTTAATTCTCAAACCTTAGTTCAACTTTTCTTCGGAGCAGCTAAAGAAATCAGACAGGAAATTTTATGGAACTTTTTCATATAGTTAACCATGCAGTATGTGTCTAAATGCATCGCCGTGTTAGGGGTTAGATACAATACATGATAGTTTATTATGACAGTCATATTGCGTGTATAATGTAAAATGTCAGACAGGTTATGATTTTACACTTTAGATTTGCTAAATCCAAAAGTTAGCAATTTCAGGGATAAAAATCGTAAAACATATTTGACTTCAGGAGTGTGAAAGCTTTTGAGACTTTGTCGGTCAGTCCTTAGTATCAGCATCAATTAAAGCCCCTCTGTACTAATACTTTTGTTCCCATTTGAATTTTGTTTTAGGTTTAATTCGGCTACAGGAAGTTTTAAAGGCATCAAATGTTCCGGAAACTAAAGTTACCGTCCGCAGAATCAACAACAATCCGGAAACGTACATAAGTTTATTTAAAGATCTGAAGGAAAAGGGAGAATACAGGATAATAATAGACTGTCATGTCTCCAGGGTTGGGATTATACTGGAAAAAGTGAGTGTCAGAGCAGCAAGGATTTTTTCTTTTAATCAAGGAGTCCATATAATCATTTCCTTTCAGAAAAACACACATCAAGACATTCCAGATTTCGAGTTTCATAAATTTTTTATTCAGCGCACTAGATTCTTTAGTTATTACACTTAATGATAGCCCTGTCTTTATTATTGTAGGCCCTGCAAGTCAATGCCGCATCGGAATATTTTCACTATTTGTTCACAACACTTGTAAGTAACTTTAATTTTTCTCTTTTTTATTTCCGTTTTGAATAAAGTAATAATCTATATTCTGTTTACACATGAAGCCCACGAATGAGAGCATGTCGTTATTAAAGGTTTCTGATCTCCATTTTTAAAGAGATTTTTAAATGCCATGATGTAGGATTTTACCCTGAACAAGATTTTGAAGGAACAAATTTGAATAAGAAGCTGTTTAGATTACATAATTGAATTATCTTATCAGGATCTCGGTTTGGTTGATTTGGAGCAATTTAAGCACGCAGGTGCAAACATCACTGGCATGCGATTGGTGGATCCTGAGCGCCCCCTGGTGACGGGTGTAACTGGCGAATGGAAATACGAGATGTTCAGCAGCAGTTCAAGGACTTCGCCCCTCGTGGACCAAGCAGGAATTCCTGTAAGAATCATCTGTATTGTGTAAAAAATAAAAATAATAAAAATGTATGCATTATAGTCCGCAAGCTCTAAATACTAACTCTAAGACTTTGACCCATTGACATTTTTATAGAAGACTCTTTTAATATATGTACCTGTATTGGTAATTTTTAAGTAAATATTAAGTCTTCTAGAAAATCCAGTTTATTAACTTTTTCTTCCTTTTATAACTTACAATGCTTCCTTTTTGGAATGAAGGCAAACGATTTTTATCCACGAAATGATTCATATCTACCATTGGTAGGTTATAGTTATTTCTTGTTGAGTACAATTATTGTTGTCTTTTTATCTTTTTTTTGAACTATGGCACTGTAAACTGAGGAAAAAAATTATGCACGATTTCCTGTAATCTATATTTGTCTCTGACAATGTTAGAGCCCAAATATTCTGGGTTTTTTTCTTATTTACTTTTAAATAGTTTTTGTTGTTCTGCTAGTACACGTATTTTATAAGATTGCATAATTCTATTTTAATTTCCTTTGAAATTTAATTTAATTTCAGAATATTCGGTGTTGTACCGCCTTTTGTGCATTTGCTACACGTGTTATATTTAAGGATGTATTCTGTTGATAATGTGGATGTATCGACCATTTTTACAGAACTCCTCTGGTTTTATCCATAAAAATTTGTTTGCTGAGTTACCCAGTATTCGCATTTTGATCCTTTCTAGTTTAAGTCTTCTAAAAATATCGAGAAATTTTTTTATTTCAGATGATAAGTTTACGGAAAAGGAAATTTCCCGTTTAATATCTTTGAGAAATCCCAAGAAGTTTGGGTTCCCGTCATATTTTCAATGTCTTGTATTTAAAAAGATAAAATTATGCTCTTTAACTCATAATATTTCTACTTCATATTTTGTCTCGACTAACGAATGCATGTATTTAATTAAAGTGCCGCAAGTGAATAAAAGTGAATGAAATTTATCTCGACAGAATCCATCGATCCTTACTGTATTCATCGTCTATATTCTGAGCGAAAAGAATGCATATCTGTTCTAAAATCGTATTTTTTCGCTTTGTCATGACTCGTTTCATGTTCTTTAAATTCAAAATATTTTTTTTTTAAAGAAAAAAGAAATATTTCCAAGAAACAAATCACAAACAACATGACATGTTCATTCGGTTTTCTTTCAGACGGAGACGGCGCTAATCTATGACGCAGTGTACCTGTTTGCACGTGGTCTTGACGGGGTTCAGAAGGCCAAGAACATGAACTTCCGGCAAAACATTCAGTGTAACTCATCCGTGTCTTGGGAGGACGGCCTGAGTCTCCTTAATTACATGAAAACGGTCAGTTCAAAGACGGGAACACTCACTGCCTCTATTGATATCTCTCTTCTTCATGTTCAACAAATACTCAGTATTGTATTTTACATACATGTATATTCTTTAATTGTGACAAATACCTTAAAATGAACGTGCATTAACTGTAAAACAGACATACTCCTTTCAGTCCTTGCACACAGTATCATTCCTTTGTTCACAACAACACACGATAACATTGTTCTTCTCTTGGCATACAACATTGTTTCTCTTTGTACACGATAACATTGTTCCTATTGGTATACAATAATATTGTTCCTTTTGGTACACAAGAACATTTTTCATCTTGGTTAACAATGTATACCAGCGTTCCCTCTGTTGCACGATAACATTGTTCCTTTTGGTACACTATAACATTGTTCCTTTTTTGGTACAGATGGACTTCGAGGGACTAACTGGAAGGATCCACTTTGGAAAATATGGCGAAAGAAGTGATTTTACGCTAGACATAACAAAACTCGACAAAATGGGACTCAAAAAGGTATAGTCTAATTAACATTTGAATCCATTTGAATACAATTTTTAAAGAAATATCACTAACCCTCTCACTTATTTGAAAATGTGCTATATCTGCATGAAGATGATTGAAAATTCGGAGAAAGAACTGCATTTTTGTGATATTTTGATTTGTTCAGATTGGTACCTGGGATCCCAAAAATTTGGTGAATATTACTGAGGATGTCAAGGAAAACACGAAGAAAATGAGTGACCAGTTAGCCAACAAGACCCTAGTAGTCACTACCGTACTGGTATGTCAACAAAATAGTCTTTGTTACAGACAACAAAATATAGTTCTGTTTGTTAAAAATCTTCTTGTAACTCGTCCAGTTATCATGGTTTTGTTTTTTTAAATGTGTAATGTGAATAAAAGACAAGTATATTAAACTAATTGATTATAATTATATAAATAAATAAATTTATTTATAGGACGCACCATACGTCTTCCAAAAAGTGGATGAGAATGGAATCGTAACTTATGAAGGTTTCTGTATAGACCTTCTGAATGAAATTTCCCGAAACCTCGGCTTCCGGTACGAGATCCAAGTGTCTCCCAAAAATGAGTACGGCAACTGTGATGAACACGGGGTCTGCAACGGGATGGTCAAGGAACTCGTGGAGAGGGTAAGATTCTAAAACTATATTGCTTCCCAACAGTGAGGTTTGATATATGAAGAATGAAGAAAATGAATATACTCTTTAATAACTTAAACAAAGTTTATTTCTTTTTTACAGCGAGCTGATTTGGCTGTAGCGGGTATGACGATCACGTACGAGAGAGAGCGAGTGATAGACTTCACTAAACCGTTCTGGAATATCGGAATCACGATCTTATTCCGGAAACCCAAACCAGAACCTCCAGAGTTGTTTTCGTTCTTGTCGCCCTTAGATACGCAGGTGTGGATATACGTCATTGCTGTGTACCTGTGTGTTAGCTTCATGATGTTCGTCATTGCGCGATTCACGCCCTATGAATGGTGTAATCCGCACCCGTGTGATCCCAACACGGACGTGGTGGAGAACCAGTTTTCAGTACTCAACAGTCTCTGGTTTACCATTGGGGCTTTCATGCAGCAAGGTTAGTAAAACTTCACAACAGTTTGTTAATTTTTAAGTTTTACATGTTCTTGCAGATTTCAATTCTGAAGATATGGACTTATTTTATATTTGTAGACTCCAAATTATCTCTATATGTTTCAGTTGATGTTGAACACTGTATTACATTTCAGGTTGTGAGATCGCCCCTCGTGCTGTGTCCACCAGAATGGTGGCGGGTGTGTGGTGGTTTTTCACTCTCATTATCATCTCCTCGTACACCGCCAACTTAGCGGCATTCCTTACCATCGAGAAAATGGTTTCACCGATAGAGGGCGCTGAGGATCTCTCCAAACAGACCAAAATTAAATACGGAAGTCTTGGGTCCGGAAGCACAAAGTCATTCTTTGAGGTTCGAATAATTTTAACATAAAACGATGTCTCGGATTTTTGTAGAACTTACGTTAATAGAGCATATGGAAAAAATTAAATGAAGCTTACATGATTTATAGTAAATTGCAAGTTCAAGAAAGTATTATAAGAGGGATTGAATTGTAAAAATTACATTCATGTAGCTAGCTGAAAAATTTTATTTGATTAAGAAAAATAAAGGAAACGGTAGCGGGGTTGTATAGTGCAGATAAAGATAATTTGTCTTGTAGTTTTTAAGGAAAATTGAATACATGTACATTTATTTTCATTAACAATAATGCGTATTGCACTTTATATTTAGTAATTCTGTGTAACCCTGAATGTACCCGGTGCGATTCTGGCAAAACAAAACTAGAGGACACAGCTTATTTTTACAATTAAGTCTTATTGTACATATCCTAGTATACAATTCCATGGAAAAAAGTATGTCCTTTCATCATTAATTCCAAATATAGATAACGTTTTCATTATACATTCAGCGTTCCAAATTTCCCACCTACCAGAGAATGTGGGGGTTTATGAAGTCGGCCACGCCCTCTGTGTTTGTGGCCAGTAACAAGGACGGAGAGACACGTGTGCTGGAGGGGGACTACGCCTACTTCGCGGAGTCGTCCACCATAGAGTACATGGTGGAGCGGAACTGTGACCTGATGCAGGTCGGTCAATGGCTAGATTCCAAAGGTTATGGTATTGGACTTCCTCAGGGTGAGTGCGCATGCGTGAATGCAAATAGGACGAATTCGAGCGAGGTTAAATTAAACAAATGGGAATTTGGTGAAAATTGTTGTTTGTGCTGGATATTTTTTTTTTGTTACTTTAATTCAGAATTTAATCTAACTCAGATATTGACTGGCCATTAAAACAACCGAATTACGTGTAGTAAATTGAAGTGGTATTTTACAAATACACTACATCAGTAACGATATAGAAACATATGACTCGGTAAATATATTTTTCTTCAGATTCGCCATACAGAGACAAAATTTCTAGTGTCATTCTAAAATTGCAAGAAGATCAAATGATCCAGAAGTTTTACAACACGTGGTGGAAGGAAAAGAATAAAGACGGAGAGTGTTTAGATTCCACCCAGAAAAAGACTAACGCCCTCACCATTAAAAATGTGGGCGGTATATTTGTGGTGCTGATAGCAGGCACAATGGCGGGAGCTGTGGTGGCCTTCTTTGAATTTCTGTGGAAAGCACGGAAAAACGCCAAAGTAGATAAGGTCAGTATGCTAACGGGAGTCATGTGATTTCGATATATATTGTCAATGTGAAAAAAAAACAGGTTAACTATGTAATTTTACTCTATGCGACGAATTTGAGGAAGGTTTACAGGGTGGGTATATAAAGCTTTTACCTACCAAGCAGAATCTAATCGATATGAAATAAAATGATTTTTTATCATATTAAAGGAGTTCCCATTCTTCCAAGGAAGAATTCATGATCTGGAAGCTTTAGATGAGCAGGAATCTTTATTTGTTACCAGGCTCTGATATTTAGTTAAAATCCAATCAATTGTGACTTGACAACATTAAGATACAGTAATTTCAACAGCAAAACAGTTTTTGGATTGCGTTTTGTTTTGCTTTTATTGTAATAATTTTAATATATTTTCCTTGAAGCAGTCCCTTTTTATATCCAGAAGACTCTATGAATGCCCATTACTTCAATTAATCTAATTAATCTTTGCATGTACTTTTAAATAATGACATAATGTAGGGTTAAATGTATAAATATTATATGTTTGCATGTTAGCATTGTATGCTGCTATCATGACGGAATCTGTGTCTACACAAATTTTTATCAAATAAATCATACATAATTTGTTAGTTTTGTTTAGGGGTAGAAGATATCGTTTGTAATCAGACACCGATAGATAGCTCGGTCAATCTACTCAGATTTAGTCCTGATCATCGATTACGTAACAATGATCAACTCTGTATACTGCTTTTCAAAAATCTAGTTGGAATTGAGTAATGAAATCTCGATAGAGATTTGGCTTCTTATTTGTTTTTAATGTTCAATAATGCAATTTTTCTTTCTTTTTAAAGTTGTTCTTTAGAAATAAATAAGTATAATAATGGCTTAGATTTTTTCTTCACTTTATTACAAATTCGAATTTGCGATAAAAATTGTTTAAAAACGACCCAGTAGACGCAGGAGTTATAGAATATAATGTGTGAAAACAAAGCTCGTAAATCTCTTCATTTTTCATGATAGCGATAGGACATTTCTTGCTGTATTTGATTAATTTGTTTTTAAAGAAATAAGCCCGAATTGATAAATTATATTTTATCTTTTAGATGTAGCGTAACTACAAAAGGGAATAAAGACTATTTTATTATCGGCCTGTGGTTGTGTTAGAAAGTGCACATGGGGAAATGAGATGTTATTATTTTATTAGATCAGTAAAATAATTCTCAGATGATAACGTATAAAATCATGAGTAAAATATTTTAAAAACTTGCTTTAAACTAAGTTTTAATCGTTGTTATTATGTTTCAATTTCATTATCATTTCGCATAAGATAATTGATAATTGATGGTTAAATAAAAAGAATTTACAATAGGTATTCCCCATCCAGGGAGTGTGTAAGATACGAAAGGAAATCGTCGTGATTTTCCGGATAATCATGAATTGTACGTGGTAAAAGTGCATGGTGAATAAACAAATTGAAAATTTGCTCAACTAGTAAAAACGTATTAAAATGCTACAGCCGCGAATGACACAAAGATATATTTTTATACATTTTGCACCGCGCCATGCAGCATAGCCTACTCTGCAGAAACCATATAGAGGATATTCAATGTTTTGTAGTTGAATGTGGAATTTATTTCACGAGTGGGACAGGATTTTTGATATTTTCACGAGTGCGAAGCACGAGTGAAAATATCAAAAAAATCCTGTATCACGAGTGAAATAAATTTCATATTCAACTACAAAACATTGAATTTTCTGTTTATTACATTAAAAAAAAGAAGAAATCTTTGATTTTTCCTTTGCCTGTGTCTTTTTGTAATACAGTCATAGGCTCGTGACGTCATAGAATGAGCGGTTGAGACGTCATAGCTAAGTGAGGTGAAAACACTGTAAATATGGATTTAGCAACATATTTTTGGTAATTTGACAGTTTTATTCGCTGTCAGAATGGTTTATTTATTTCCATCTATTTATATTAAGTCAAGGAATATTTTTTACAGCAATCTTCGTTATGGGAAGGGATATTGAGAGTTTTCCCGCACTTCTGATATTCGTCACACTGTGACAGGATATCATTTTGATATCCTTTCATACTGTGACAGGATATCATTTTTATTCAATGAATAAATTACAGTATTTCACGGGTAAAAATGTAATAAATAGGCATTATCCCATGACTAAAATCCAGGGTGAACCTACATCTTCATTTTGAAGCCAATAATGTCTCATTGATTTCATCATTGACCTTTCTTTTTTTTTTTTTACATCTATAAGTCCATTGGTTGAGTAAATGCACTAAAATTTCTATTAAATTTTTTAAAATATTTATTTATCTAAATGCTTTGAAGACGGCCTGAAATAAAAATTATCACTATAAATTCAACTTTGAATATCCTGTGCTTTTCTTGCATGAATGCTTTGAATTGTGAAAGTACTTTTTTGACATGCCAAATATGTTAGCGGCCGATTTGATGCTTTGCATCAATTTTACTTGTAAATTACTTTACTTCATCATGAAAATCAGTCTGAGATGTATGGAACTATTTTTCTTCAATTTTTAAGTCTGTTGTATATGATGAAGGGCTATTTAACAAAATAACACAATTAGGTGAGAATTGAGCGTCCGTAGCGCGCTTTCTGGTGAGAGCTGTTGAAATCTGCAGTTTTTGTGATGTCATTGAGCTTTGGATCGTGTCTCTTCATTAATTTTTTCAAAATCTATAATGTTCTGTATGACTTTACTTTACAGCAATCCCTGTGTTCGGAAATTGGCGAGGAACTCCGATTTGCAGTTCGATGTTTTGACTCTGCTTCCAAACCCGTGCACCGGAAGCCAAGTTATGACGTCACAGACAATGGTTTACAGAGCATGCCTCTGAACAGTTATAAAAACAATGGACGTCAGGATGTATTCTCGTAGCCATTAGTGTTTGAATGTTTTGTGTAAAACCATAACGTAGACAATCATTTACACGAGGATTTTATACTTTTTGTTTACTGTGGAATTTTACACGAAAACATCATCTAAAATGAGTACATTTAGGTTGTATGAGAGTTTTGGTTTCGTTGTTTCATTATCTACCAAATTCATGTACATGTATTGCATTTATGCATAATCATGTTTAACAAAAGTGAATGCCATCATTACCTGTTTTGTTTGAAAACACCAATTCTGAAGAATTATTACATGATTGAATGTCTAAAGTGCCTTACTAGTTCATTTGCATATAAAACCATCTAATTTGTGTGCAATGTGACATTCCGATCTAGATATTTAGAATATTTTTTTCTTACAATTTGTCTCATAATTTATACCATGTAAATACATTTTAGTACATATACATACGCCATCAGAGTTCATGTATTTCTCTGTTGATCTATTTTGAATAACTGTACATTATTTGTGTCTATTGTCCATGAATTACTATTAATGCGACTATGCACGCAAGTTTACTAGAGAAGTTCTTTTAGATTATCATGCATAGCTATGCATCCTGAAAATTATATAATACAAATGCATGGTTTCCAAAGACAAATGTTTTAGATGAAGAATTTTTTACATGTTGATATTTTGTTTTAGTATTCAAATTGCCTATGTTGAACAGGACTGTCAAACTTGGGATATTGCACCAGAGAAAGTAAAAGTTAATTCCCAGATTTTGGTGATGCACATGAGACAGTGTTTCTACAATTATTAGTTTAGGGATAACTGTTCCTTACTTTGTTTACAATATTTTATGGACAAAATGGCCTAAGATTTAAGATTATTTTTTTTCTAGTGATATATTTTAAAGAATGCGAAGATATGAAATTAAATTGTGAACATGATAATAATATCCATTTGTTTGCTAGTAGTTTTCTTGAACTTCGTTTGGGAGGAGCAAGTTTTATTTTGTGCTATAGTTGCTATATGCCAATAAGCCAATAAATTAATTTTGTATTATGTACAATTTTGTTGTTTTATTATTATTATATATTCATCATAAGAGTTCATAAGTTGCAGTTGTTTTTCTGGCTAAGAACTATACAGTTAATACGCTGTATATACATGTATAAATAACTGTCCTCGTTTTAAGATTTCAACACCAAAAACTGAGACAAGGGAAAAATAATACAGTAAATACGTCAGATGCAAGAGTTACAAACTTGAATGAACCATAAAAATACTACCATCGGAAAAATGTACACATTTTAGCGGGCTTTCGAAGCGTATTTTCAATTTTATTTTCACAAAAGGTTCGTCATTTTGTAGTCGATAACCACGGTAAGTCAATATCTCCGATCCTAAATATGCTCTATAAACACGGAGACCCACATTGTCGGAACCCACGGGTTTTTCTCTCTGTTATATTGTACTTAACTGAATGTAATGTAACGGAGAAAAAAAAAAACTTTGGGTTCCGACAATGGGATACCCAATGTAATTTAATTAAAGAAGAGATATAACTTGCACAGGAACACGCTTGAATGGAACTTTATAGGTATATCGTTCACGAACCCGACCCGTTATGCGCAACAATTAAGATGGTGTAAAGTATGTATTGAAGATAAAATTTTATGCCCCCGTAAACAAGTTTCTGGGTATATAGTTTTTGTCTTGTTCATCCGTCTGTCTGTCTGTTTGTCCACAAAAACTTTAACGTTGCCCATAACTTTTGATTTAGTGGAGCTATGACTTTCATATTTCACATGTGTATTCCTTGTGACAAGACCTTTCTGTGTACCACCACTTGACCTTGACCTTGGAGTTTGACCCACTTTTACGCAAAAGTTCCAAACTTTTACCTTGGCCATATCTTTTGAACAATGGAAACCAGGACTTTTATACTTCATATATGTATTCTTTGTGGCAAGACCTTTCATTGGATATCAACAACTTTGACCTTTTGACCTTTTGACCTTGACCTTGGAGATTTCCATACTTATAGAATAACTTTTACCTTGGTCATGACTATTGAACAGTAAGGGCTAGTGCTTTCATACTTTACATATTTAATCCTTGTAAGAAGACCCTTTATTGGAGACCAAGAACTTTGACCCTTTGACCTTGGAGTTTGACCTACTTTTAAAAAGTAAACCTTGACCATGGCTTTTAAAGGGTTAGGGCTAGTGCTTTCATACTTTTCATATTTAATCCTTGTAACAAGACCTTTTTATTTGATATCAAGAACTTTCACCTCTTGAACTTGACCTTGGAGTTTGACCTACTTTTTAAAATTGGTAACCTTGGCCACAACGTTTGAAGGTTATGGCTTGAACTTCCATACTTCACATATGTATTATTTGTGAAAAGACCTTTCATTGGATACCAATTACCTTGATTTTTGACCTTGACCTTGGAGATTTCCGTACTTATGAAAAAAACTTTAACCTTGGCCTTCTTTTGTATCTCACAATTGTATTTCCAGTGAGAATATCCTATTTTGGGTATCAATATATTAGATTTGCATATAAGAAAAGTTTAATCTTCGCAATGTTGCCATACGGGGGCATCAGTGTTTCACAAACAAATCTTGTATTTGTCTGAATTCTATTTATAAGTATGTTGGCTATTCATAAAATTTCATCATTTCTTTATTATGGAATGCATTGTTACAGATATAATGGATAAATATGACTTTTTTGTATTATAATTAAACATCTCTAAAAAGAAATTAATAGATCGATAGATTAAAGTTAAGTTAAGGTAGTTATTTGTTGATTTTAGAGTCGTGTGCCAATTGTATATGCGCTGTAAAAATACACGTTTTGGTTATTAACCTTATGCTGTATTTATATATTTACATTTTTGTTGTGCTTTGTCAGTAATATAAATATACTATTAAAACACAATTTTACATATCAAATGCTCAGAAAGATGTTTTATCACGTAGGACTTCTGCATTTTTTTCCCCACAGATGCGATTACATCAAAGGTTGTACCTAATATTTAAATGTGTCCAGAGTAAGAAAATGAATACAAAGTATATATATATATATATATATATATATATATATATATATATATATATATATATATATATATATATATATATATATATATATATGTATTTTATTATTATTTTTTTTAAACAATGCATGTGAGCTGAAAACGATAAAAATAATTGTCTTTCCTGTGAGTATTGAAACATGGTCAAATCACATTATTATATAATAATAGTGGATAAATATAATTAACAATTCATCATTAATAGAATAAACGAATAACTTTACTGACATTTACTAATAAATCATCAACAGAAAATGTTTTTTTAAAAATATACATTTTATTGAAAACTGACATTGTGCACTGGATCTTGACATAACTTAGCTGTATCAATTGTTAAAAATAAATGCGCGTCGGTACTTTTGTAAGTGCAACTGTTGGCTAAGTAGGAAGCTCTGTTTTGTTGTATATGATTTATCAATGTCTATGCTAATGACTGCACATCTGTAACCAGTAAACAACCAACATACCGAACACTAACATCAGCAGAGAAAATCCTGGAGAACTCCCAAAACAGTTAAAGAAGAGGGATCTAACTGCGTGTGATATCTTGTTTTAATTCTTTATTTCCTAAATCCGATTATTTTAAGATCGGGATTTGACGTGATTTACTCGCTTGATATTTTGAGATGTTTGATATTATGATAAATAAGTGATGTTTATGAGCGGTATGCCTGTTACACGCTTGTGTTCCCCTACATGTTAATGAGGAAAAACATTAAGATGTACTGGATACTGATTTTCATGTCTTTGTCTCCGGGAGTCGCAGGCACTATACAGCAATTCAGAGTGGGTAGGTATTAAATCTATATGATTAAAACCTTACGTCGCTGCTTATTATTATTATTGTCTATCGGAACGCCTCCTTTAGGAGCTATTAAAAAGTAAAACTTAGTAATCCTCTTTAATGATTTATCAGAGAGAGTTAATTTTCACTAATCAGGAATTAAAGTCATCTACGAAGTTTAAATCAGTATTTTTAGCAAATACATACAAAAACATTTCGTTTCCTTCATTATGAACTATCTAATCTTCAGTTTTGTGTGTTCTAAGTCGTGCTGATGTACGGTAAAATATTCGCATCATTCTGGTATCTATGAAATCTTGGTACATTGATACAATAACTTGTGATTCCTGTCTGGTACACACGATATGCGCTCTCTCTCTACTGGAGAACCACTAATGACTTATGTATATAGGTAATGCACGTGTTTCTTCTTACAGTCAATATACTCCAGCAACATGTGTTGTTTAACTCCCCAGCACAAAAAGCCTGCGGTAGCTATCTTTTATATTATGTGTGTTATCCATTTAGAATCAGCTGGTGAAAATTGGAAATCTATTTTTCAGCTGTTTATAAACGTGCATTATTTTATTATTGATAATTTATACAACGATTAAAAAAACGTTCTGTAATAAAGAAGTTCGAGCACACAGACAGCAAGAAAAGAAAACTTCAAACACAGCATCCAAAATTTGATCAAGTTCATCTCTGAATGTATAGGCATGACGTGGATGGGTTCAACTTTCATCTATCTATGATTTACCCAACAAAGCAACAGAGCGGAATTATTCATTGTCAAAATCATTGATATGAATTCCACTGAAAGACATAGTTAAGACATTTTAAAAAAAAAAATTACATGAGAATATAACATTGTAAGACATTGTAAGATTATTGTTAAGACATAGTAAACACTGTTAGGCATTAAAGTGACATTTTAAGACATTGTTAGACATTACCAAGTCCAAGACATTGTATAGACGTGAAAACATTTCAAGACATTGTTAAACATAGAAAAGAAATACTAATTATAAGGATATTATTATACATTTAAAAGGCATTGTAAGACATTGTGAAGACATTGCAAGACATTATAATCTGTAAAAAGACTATGAATATTCCCATAAATACATTATACTGGTCTCGTCTCATCTTCCTACCTTGCTTTGATTGTATCGGGGGGGAGGACAAAACCTCTAAATGTTTCATCTGCAATGACTTACCTTTTCTGTCAGATGGGTTCTTCGGAGACTCCAGTATCGGCGCCATTAACATGTTCAAATGGGCGATGAAGGAACTAAATATGGACAGTTTGAGGAACCCGGGTGTGCCCACGGCCAACTTCCTGTCCCAGTCAGTGAGGGGAGACGACCCCTATGAGTCAGGAAGGCAAGGTTAAATAATTAGAATGAAATGACATTAACAATTTTTTCCTCATCATAATCATATATACATGTACATATGAAGCTCTTTTTTGTGATAGATTTACAGATTTTTTTGCTTTAGATGTTAATTATCATAACCTCATAACTCTACCATAAACAACTTTTTTATCTACTTTGTTTTCAGTATGTGATTCTATACGGAACGGTAGTCGAGTCATCTTTGGTCCCTTCAGTAGAGCGTCAGCCAATCACGTGCAGTCAATAGGGCGTGGTCTCCAGATACCGGTTATACAGGCTCACTGGGACCCCCGGGACCTGATAACGAATTCCTTCTCCAGAGACAAAAGCCCCTCCTTTGTCAATTTGTACCCAAGCTACGCCAACCTGAGTCAGGGATACCGATACATCGTCCGGGAATTCCACTGGAAAAATCTAACATTGCTCTATGAAGACGACAACGGTGAGGAAACTCGTACAAGTTCCACTAGACCACACTTAGCAATGTGCATTGTGCAACCACAGGAGTTCGCATACATATCAATTTCATCGAAAGTTTCAATAAATATTTAAAAAATAATTATTTGAATTATTGTAGGATTAATTTTGAATTTATAGAAAATGTCGGTAAAATTGATATATAGGTACCCAAACTCTTGTGGTGCAACTGAAATATTGTTCATAGCTAGCCCTTATTGCCAACTTTACAAAGAATAAAAAATGATTATAAAATCTAAAGTTAAATTATTGTAGGATTAATCCGAGCACAAGAAATAATGAAGTTAGAACCGACAACAGAAGTGTACCTCCGGAAGTTAGAGGATAATCCAGAAAGCTTGTACAACATGTTTACTGAAATGAAGGACAATGAAGAATATAGAGTTGTCCTCGACTGCAAGACCTCCAGTATTGTACATATATTACATAGGGTAAGATCTCCAGTATTGTACATATATTACATAGGGTAAGATCTCCAGTATTGTACATATATTACATAGGGTAAGATCTCCAGTATTGTACATATATTACATAGGGTAAGATCTCCAGTATTATACATATATATATTACACACAGTAAGATCTCCAGATCTCCAGCATTGTACATATATATTACATAGGGTAAGACCTCTATTATTGTACATATATTACATAACATTGTACATATATTATAAGATCTCCAGTATATATATATATATTACATATATTAGATAGGGTAAGATACTACAGTATAATATATATTACTATTATAGTATGTATATATTACACAGGATAAGATCTCTATTATTGAATTTATTTTACATAGGATAAGACTTTTATTATTAAATCTATAAAACACTGGGCAAGATCTATACATATATATCACAGGGTAAGACCTCTACTATTGAATCTATATTACATAGAATAAGACTTCTACTATTTAATCTATAGTCTCAATAAGTAAATTGAAACAGAGTAAAATTCTACAACAAAAATAATAGGGGGGGGGCATTTTAAATTCAATGCAATGATAAAAAAAAAGGTAAACCCCAATTTTCAATGCCTATATTATGTCTATCTTTGAAAAAAAAAAGTGGGGGGCTAATTAAGCCATAATAATACCATTATTAAAGATCTCCATATGATGATGATTGTATTTATATGCATATTATATCCACCCAGAATATTTCTTATATTGTATAAACTGCTCTCACCAATACCAGGAGTTCCAGTTTGAATTCTACTCTAAAGAAAATTTTAATTCGACCGGGATCTACATTTAGTTTACTTCACTGACTTTTTCAACAGATGATCTATTTTTACAGGCATTGCAGTGTAATGCATTGACAGAGAATTTTCATTACTTCATTACAAATTTAGTAAGTACATTTCAATATATTAAAATAAACACAGAAAGAAAGCTGAAATGGGAGTAATCATGTTGAATATAAATGCCATTTATTTCTGTTGTAGGATCTCCACATGGTTGATTTGTCACCGTTTAAGTATTCAGGAGCCAATATTACCGGGGTTAGTCTTATCAACGTAAACAGCCCAGTTCTTGCGGAAGTCAAGTCTAAATTATTGACGTCATTTCCGGGTAAAAATGATCCCTACTCACCTTTTTATAATGGACCTCAACAGATTTCGGTGAGTGTTTTAATTGGACACTGTGTTTTATTCAAAAGTATGCCCTAAACTGAAAAATTGCTATGTATATATTTCCGGAAGAAGAATACATTTTGGAAGTCGAGTGACACAAAACAGCTGGAATAAATTCAAAATTTCCTTTTTTTCATATAGATATATGTTCAACAATGTTTATACAATGTGTATTAAAGAGGACACATAATGCAAGTGATTAAATTATGAAAGGGTAAATTTCAGATAGATTTATTACACGACAATGTACTTGTACATGTATTGGAAGCAAGGAATGAATTCTTATTTTGCTTTTTTTATAGACTGAGCTGGCTTTTATATACGATAGCGTGCTGTTATTGAGAGAAGCTCTGAACGTGACTCTGTCGAACAAAAAACACCTGAATTTCAGTCAGAGCGTGAGTTGTGACAAGGCTGCACCATGGGAAGATGGCCGAGACTTCTATGATTATATCAGAACAGTAAGTCTTGTTAAAACTCAAGCAATGATAAATTAAATTTATTAAATAATTGAATTGGTACTCCTTTCCCTTCTTTCCGAGCCCCTAATCGTTTGAGAACGCTTTATTATTTTATTTTATTTAACCTTAATATAGATATAATAGGAACCTTTAGGTCATTTAAGTAAGTCCTTTAAGATAAATAATATTGAGACCAGGTGAGCATCTAGGTCCAAGAGGCTCTCAGGCATGATTCTCATACTTGTGATTTTTTTGAGAACCTGTTTTTCTGAAACGAATAAAATCTCCATTTATTAGATTACCTTATTTGACGGCTTAACTGGAATCTTTTTATTAGATCACCTTATTTGACGGTCTAACTGGAATCTCTTTTTATTAGATCACCTTATTTGAAGGTCTAACTGGAATGGTTCAGTCTTTTATCAGATCACCGTATTTGACGGTCTAACTGGAATGGTTCAGTCTTTTATTAGATCACCTTATTTGACGGTCTAACTGGAATGGTTCAGTCTTTTTATTAGATCACCTTATTTGACGGTCTAACTGGAATGGTTCAGTCTTTTTATTAGATCACCTTATTTGACGGTCTAACTGGAATGGTTCAGTCTTTTATTAGATCACGTTATTTGACGGTCTAACTGGAATGGTTCAGTCTTTTTATTAGATCACGTTATTTGACGGTCTAACTGGAATCTCTTTTTATTAGATCACATTATTTGACGGTCTAACTGGAATGGTTCAGATCGGTCGGTTTGGAGAAAGAAACATGTTCACGCTGAATATATATCAACTAACCAGGAGCCAGCTTAGACGTGTAAGACATTACTCGTAAAGGATTTTATTGAATAGCTTTTTCTACCAGTTTTTAAAAAATATATCTTTATTTATATTTTCTGAAGTTATTAAGTAATCTCATTTCATTTGTATACATTTTTCTTGTAGAGATACGCTTTTCTCATTTTTGAAATTGATTATGTGTCATTAACATGGACATTTTAATCATCTGAAACCTTTTATTTCTAATCTATACGATCTATATTAGATTGGGTCCTGGGATCCTGTACAGTCCGTTAATATGAAGCTAGTACACAGAAACGCAACTCGAATACGAGGAGTCAGGACCTACAAGGTGGCAGTAGTGGTGGTGAGTGTATGAATACAAAAGTGGTGATTCTGAGATGTATTACGTACTAGGGATGATTGCGAGTAGTATAGAGTTATATTGGTGATTGTGAATAGTAAAATTCTCAGTTAAGCTTGTACTTTCAGTAAGGCGTGGCATTCCTGAAGTTACATAAGTAGCATCTGAAATTTACATAGCTTTCATTCACTGTTGAAATAAACAGAAAATATGATAGAAATTGGGGCAAATGTCATGAGTGTACCGAATAACAAATAACATTGTCTTGCCAGGCAAAGAGGTGGAGTTTACGTCATCTCATCGTTGTCAACAATAATTTAAAGTTCCTGATCATGTTATTAATTTCTTAAGAAATGGGAATCTATTCGCCGTTTGACAGACTACATGTAATTACGAAGCACTGAGAATGCCACACCTTACTGAAACGCCAAGCTTAACAGATAATTGTCCTAGTATAAAAGGGTTATGGTAGTGGTAAACAATATAAAGCAACAGTGGTAATGAGGAGTAGTATTAAGCAACAGAAATGATTGTGAGTAGTATAAAGCAAAGTGGTGTTGGTGAGATGTATAAAAAAGGCAATGGAGAGAACGATCATATGCCTCCTTTCAATCCAATTTATTGATATGAATAAAATATTTTTTAATTATAAAGTAGCAGTGGAGGGCAGTGTAGGATAGTATGGATAGACAGTGGTGGTTGTCAGTAGATTTTAAAAGTAACAGAGCTGGTGGTGAGCAGTTTAGGGTTTTAGTTTTTGTGGTGAAAGTATGAATTGGCCATGGTTGTGATGAGTTGCTTTCTTCATTCTTTTCAGATAGGTTTGCTGGATTTCTCATGAAAACCCAGATGATTACTCTCTTTCGCCCTCCTTCTCCATTCAAAAAACGTTTATCGAACTTTATTGAGAGTCATTCATGTCGTTTTGAGATTACTCTGAAATAAACACACATGAGAGCAAAGTATGAGATCTGTTATGGTACCAAGGTATCAACGCCTGACGACTCCATCTTAGCTTCTTTGTGTCTTTGTGTGTTTTAAGTGCATTACTCTAAATTACTTATATAAAAATATTGTTTATATACAAACATGCTTATTCTTGTGTTATACTTAGTGAAGTTATTGCAAAGCATTCTAAGAAATACAGTTATTGCTAACTAAAGTCAGGCTACAGTCTTTATAATTGGACATGTTTCTTTTCCAGGTCAAACCCTATGTTATTTTAAAAGATGGAGAATATGAGGGATTTTGTATCGACATAATGGATGCTCTGGCAGAGCGACTAAATTTTAAGTACGAGGTGGTACAACCTCCAGACAGAGAATACGGTAACTGTGAAGAGCTGGCTAATGGTACCATTAAGTGCTGGGGGATGGTTAAGATGTTAGTCGACAACGTAAGTAATCAGCAATAGGACCAGTATATATATGGAATGTTAAAAGTGCTGGGCTGGGGCATATATATTTAAAGACAAAATTTCACCGCTTCTATTATTTTCCTGCTGCTCTGTCTGATACATTAAATGAAGCAAATTAGGATTGATAACGTATAGATATTATAACGGACTAAATTTGAATGCTAAAACAGATTATTTGAATGCTAAAACGGACTATTTGAATGTTTATGTTTTAGGAAGTGGACATGGCAATTACCGGATTTACTATTACACACACAAGAGCGAGATATGTAGACTTTACCAAACCATTTATGAATCTGGGGATCACAGTTTTGTTCCGGAAGCCAAAACCTGATCCCCCGGAACTAATGTCCTTCTTAGCCCCCCTTGACAACATTGTGTGGGCAGGGATAATTTCGGTGTTTCTTGGGGTCAGTTTGGTGCTTCTTATTACGGCTCGATTCACGCCCTATGAATGGATTAATCCGCATCCCTGTGATCCAACAACAGAGGAAGTGGAGAACCAGTTCACTCCCCTTAGTTCCCTGTGGTATGTCATAGCGGCGCTCATGCAGCAGGGTAGGTGTTATTTCATTTCATATATTAAGTTTTTAGTTTTGCAAATTCTTATTTAAAGATAATTACTTGTCTTCAAAAAAAAAGCACTGAAAATTTTTTAGTAATTCTGAATTGAATCGCTTGTTTTTGTTTTTCGTTGTGACCTTTTATCAGTATATATTGGTGTTGAATATCTGCTTTTAGATATTTTTAATTACTATGACCATATCATCAAATTTACTTTATTCACTGACTATTTCCAGCATCCTTGCGTCGGATTGAATCGCAAAGATAGCAGACAAGTAATGGAAGACCAGACTTAACTAATTCACAGATTGTACGCTTATAACACCACCTTTATGTTTTGAAGATAATCCTGTTCGATTAGTTTCCTTGTTGTTTTCCAGGTTGTGAGTTGGCCCCTGTGGCGATATCAACGCGGACTGTGGCGGCATGTTGGTGGTTCTTTACGCTGATCCTGATCTCTTCCTACACCGCCAATCTAGCTGCCTTTCTGACTGTGGAAAATGTAGTCTCACCAATCGAAAGTGCCGAGGATCTGGCCAGACAGTCTAAGATCAAATACGGAACCACCGAAGGAGGGAGTACCTTAGAGTTCTTCAAGGTCAGTCAGATAACGATACTTACAGTGAATAAATGTGGGATGGGGTCCGCTTGAATGAAAAGATTTATAAAGCAGAAAGGGGGAGGATTCTTCCTTTGTTCTCACTGATTCAAACCTGCAATGATTCATACGTAACAATTTGACAGTTTGTTGTGACACGAGCATAGAGTTTGTCACTGCTCATTCCAAAGTATTGATGAAATTGTAATTAAAATTTTACATGTATATTTTTATAGACGTCTAGCAATCCCACATACGTTCAAATGTATAACGTTATGGAGAGTGCAGACCCTCCAGTGTGGGCCAAAATAGAGGAGGGGGAGAGACGAGTCCTCCAAGGAGACTATGCCTACCTATCAGAATCGTCCTCCATCGAATACCGTGTTGAGCGCAACTGCGATTTGATGCAGGTCGGAAACTGGCTGGACTCCAAAGGATACGGGATCGGTCTTCCAAAAGGTGTCGTAAAAACTGAAATCTTTAAAAATTGCTGTTCAATAATATGCCTTTGGGCGGATCATTTAAGGAAAAATGCTGTAAGAGAAATAATTCTTGTAGTTATCTTAATGTGAAACAGTATTTCCGAAAGAGATATTATAAGTAATCAATGCATGAAATGATTTTCCTCAACTTTCAGGCTCAGAATTAACAGACGATGTATCAAGGGAGATAATAAAATTGCAAGAAGAGCAGAAAATTCAAAGTATGTATGACAAGTGGTGGAAACAGAAGAAAGCTGTAGATTGTTCAGGGGGGACAACCAAAACGACAAACCCGCTCACGATGGAGAATGTAGGCGGGATTTTCCTCGTGCTAATTATAGGAACGTTTTGTGGGCTTATTGTCGCCCTTGGGGAATTCCTGTGGATTGCACGACAAAATGCCAGGAAATACAATGTTAGTTTTAAACATCTTTTTCTGATTATTTTCTAAGCCTTATTTTAATATAGAAAAATAATTTCAATACTAGTTAATAAGTAATAATACTGTAAATTCACATAGTCTTGGGGTCAAATTTTCCAGGTTTGAGGAAAAAGTATAGGTTTGTGGTGACTTGATTTCTTGGTTAGAGAATGATAAGTATTTTGCATATGAAATTTTAAATTTCGAGGGTTTCATTAATTCATGGATCTCTCTATGCCTCTAAACCAACGGAAAATAAACCCCGACGAAAATTAGTAATTTCACAGTATTTCAAATTAATGCATTACAATTTTTTAACATACATACAAGCAGCAAATTCTTTCACCATAACTGCGAACAGTCAACTCTCTTGCAAGGCAAAATCATAAATTCCTGGTGAAATATGACGTAAATGCCTTTGTTTAAAATGCGTCGTTTAATTATTTGTTCTACAAAAACTTCGACAAACTTTATTAATTTGCTCTACAGAAGAGTAGTACTGTATTTATCATGAAATTACTAATTATTATTACTAACTGAAATTAATGTTCTAAAATAGAATATCTAGAGTATAATGAATTAAAAATGAAAATCTTTTACAGTCTCCGTGGCGGTCTGAAATATGTAAGGAGTTTCGTTTTGAATGGAAGTGTGGACGGGCTTTTCATAAATCTGAGTCTAGTGTAGCAGAGAATGGACTTCAAAGCATCCCCCTGACGAAAAGCTATCCAAAAGCCAATGGTGGGCAAGATATTGCATACGACAGAAGGAATGATGATGATGACGTCACGTGACGTCAGTAAACGCACTTCTCATAAAATACCACTCATATCATTCATATTTTATCATTTTATAATTTATTGTTTAAAGGTTTGATTGTTTTTCATTGTTAATTTGTTCTTTTTTGATTTATGTGATGCTTGAATGTTGATTGAAAATTAAAATATTTTGAATAAAAAAATTTGCAATTTGTGTTTTGTATTCAAAAATAAAGAAAATTTTGAATATGAACATCCCCAAAATAATTATTATCAACACTGTTATCAAAGAGAATTGAATTGTTGAATTTGTTCAACTTTAACTAGTTCCTTTGAAACTTCAGCAAAAACAAGAATCTGAAACTTGCTATTAAATAGTATTACTGTTTATATATATATATATATATATATATATATATATATATATATATATATATATATATATATATATATATATATAAGAAACATTTTCATAATATGTTTACCTTGTAAAAGTAACAGATAATGGTAAAAACATCCTTTGAACTATTTGAAGAGTAATTAAAAAAGTAAAAATTAATTAATCCTTAATGATTGTAGATATCTATATACTAGTAACTTTGACATGTTTTTTTTTCTGAATGAATGGATTAATATGAAAAATAATAAATAAATATGAATCAATTTTAAAAAACTACATAATTTATACAAATAAATAAGTCTAGCTGAAATGGTTTGGTCAGGAGGTGGAAAGAAGAGGGAAATTCCATTTCTTTGTCCAATTCATGAGGAAGATATTAACGTGTTTTCTGCTTAATATCCAATGGTCTTAAAAAGCCTTTCAAAATCATGTCTTGTCTATAATTGCTGATAGAAAGATAAGTCTTTGTAATGTTATATTGTAAAAAAAAATAACAACTCGTGATTGGAATTTATTTAAATGTATACGTTTCAAAACTATTGTTAAGTTGATAAAATCACCATTGTAAAAATGTCCCAGTCACCATAAATTAAGATAATAACATAACACTTTTGTTTTGAAAACAATGTACTCAAAAAACTTTACAAAATGGTAATAAGAAAAAGAAAACTATTAAAGACTTGTAGTTTGGAATTTACAATTAAAAGAGAAAGTAGGCGGAAGTCGATTCGTCATTTTAACTCCTGATGATAGTTTATGTTGTCATTTGTACTGAAAACTCACGGAAGATAAAAAGTGTGAAGAGAATCCATGCAGTCATTGAACACAATGAAGAACTTAAGAGTTGTAATCATTCTACAAATTTTTGCACTTTTTTCTGCGACAAATGTACAAGAATTTCACAGCTGGAAATCGGAAACTGGGCCCGACAAGCCGCACGTTCTCTGTCCAGACTTTTGTCTCCTCCAAGATCCCCAGGAGGATTATGTCCAATGCTGTGTTTGTAATGGAGAACCAATATGGCGGATTGATTCAAATCAAAGTTATCTCCCATTGTTCGTTGAGTATATAAACTTACTTGGAAGGTCAAACATTGTTGGAAATGACTCATCTTCAGAATACTATTGGCTTGTTGATGAATATGACTATATGAGCAGGTTGCCAGAAAATGTTTGTGAATTTAACACCACCTTGGTCACTCTCAAGCTCAGAGGGAACAGAATACGAGATGTTGATGGTATTAACTGCTTGAATTTTCTTGACTTTTTAGATTTAAGTGAGAATCCAATTTCATCGATATCCAATGAAACCTTTTATGGTATGTCTAATTTGCGCATTCTTCTGATGACTAATACAAACATAAGATCTGTCGGACCTAACACTTTCATATCGATGGGTACAGAGATTTTTGTCACAGATTTATCAAATAATATTTTCCAGTCTTATGATGTATCTAACTCCTACTTCAAGCGTAGAACATTTTGTAACATTACACTGGCAGGATGTAATATAACCTTTGTGAAAACGAAAGAAATGCATTTACAAACCGGTGTACAGTATGGCGGCGGCAAAGTAGCGTGTGATGATTGCGTCGTTAATCAACATCCCATTCAGTTAGTGTTTGGAAATAGCGTAAATTCGCTTAGAAATATGTATAAATATGACTTCATTGGCAAGTTTACATTTGGAACCCTTCAGCTTCCCTGTGATTGCAATTTAGCAGTGCTGCTATTGGGAGATATGGAGATCTTCAAAACGTTTTATAACATGCAATATGATGGCTTATACACGTGTTCATCCCCGAGGCATTTGAAGAACTTCAATGTTTTGAATGTATTTAATGACTCTACGTTATTAGACATATTTGTTTGCCATAAGCAAACATTTTGTCCGTCTGTCTGTACGTGTATAGAACAACCTAGTCGGTATCGAATGACCGTGGACTGTTCGAATCAAAATCTTACAAGTCTTCCGACGTATCTTCCTGAAACTATTTACAACATAGAACTAAACTGCAGCAACAACGCGATTACAGAAGTAATGCCAGTTAACTACCTCAAGAACCTCAGTGTCTTAGACTTATCTGGGAACCAAGTCGCAGAGATATCTGACACAGTTCCTTCCAGGTTAGAAAGTCTGGAAAACCTATTCCTCACGGACCACAGTTTACCAAAACTTACGCGAGGATTTGCAGACATTGATGCTAGTAAGGTCTGGTTTGGTCGAAACAGTGTGCCGTGTAGTTGTCAAGAAAAATGGATCAAAGCATGGAGATTAGGGTCAAAGGTCAATAGTTCAAATCTTCTACTGTGTAGAACAGATTCACAAGGTATTCTTCGTGCTGAGATAGCGTTTGACAATTGCATACAAAATGAATTCGACGAAAATTATTTTGCCTTTTTTCTCCTTCCTGCTATAGCTTTGATAACTATGCTTATAGTCCGAGTCTTCAGATTTGATGCTATCCTAATAAAGAATCGTTTTAGGAAAAAGAAGAACACAAACTATTGCTATGATGTTTATGTTCTTTTTGACGATACAAATTCAGATATTATTAAGTACGTGCTTGACATCTATGGACATCTTCAACACATTGGGTACGAGTGTTTCGTTCCACCAATTCATGAAGACGTCGGCGATGTTCGAGAAGTACAACTGTATGAGAATATAAGGAAAAGCCGCACAGTACTGGTGATCTTGTCAAAGCCAAAAGATGGTGAAGACAAAAATGAAGTGCTTTTGGGAATGACACATACATGGAGTCTGCTCTCCAACAATGAAATTGAAAATATTATTACCGTTGTCTTTGAAGGAACACTTGCATGCCAGAAAAAACGTTTTCCGTTTTTGGGAGCTTTAAACCGGTTTAATTGTGTTTTTAAAATTACCAGCCGGAAGTATAAAGTCAAACAAAAACTTAATGAGGCCCTTCCGGTTCCAAGCAAAACAGCCAAGAATTAAATACACATCTGTATCAAAATATTTTTTTTTTTAAAGAATCAATTATTTTCTGATGCTTCGAAGAATCATTTATATAAATGTCGTCTAAAAATAATGTTTGTTTTCCCTCTTTCAAAAAGGCTTACAATTTCCCAGCTATGAACTTTGTTTACCACCCCCCCGATTCCCCCAAATGATTTGTTTGTGTCGAGGCTTTCTAATCTACGAAAGCCTATTAGGACCAATCTAGAGAGAAAAAATTAAAAGGCGTTATAACGCCTTTCGAAAAGGCGTAATAACGCGAAAAAAGGCATTATAACGCCTTTTGAAAAGGCGTTATTACGCCTTTCAAAAGGCGTTATTACGCCTTTTCAAAAGGCGTTATTACGCCTTTTCAAAAGGCGTTATTACGCCTTTCCATTCCAAAAGGCGTTATTACGCCTTCCAAAAGGTGTTATTACACCTTTCTAAAAGGCGTTATAACGCCTTTCCAAAAGGCGTTATTACGCCTTTCCAAAAGGCGTTATTACGCCTTTCCAAAAGGGTTTTAACTCTTTTTGAATAATTATTATTTTGCATTTAACAGGCCCGTGCTTTTACACCCCCCCCCCAACCACCACCCCCACTCTACTGGCCAAACTCGTGGGGGGACTTCTAGGTAAAACTTTGTTTAAATGCAATAATTTGACACAGTTTTATACACTGCAACAAAATGTTCAGAAACTAAGCACCAAATAGTTAATTATAATATTTCAACTGTACAAAAGTATGTATATGTGAAAGGGGGGCACCCCATTTGCACTCGTACTACTGGCCTACTTGAAAATGGAAAGGCGTTATTTTATGTTAATAAATAAATGAAAGATTTAATCAAAATCATCTTTATTTATGCAATTCTCTATATTCCTGCACATCACACTGACAACTGTTTGCATGCATATTAAGAGAAGGCAACACGTACTCTACTTGTTAAGATACGATATAGACAGATGAATCTTGGAGCTTTGCTTGCCATGGGTTAAAATTCATGTCATTTGAAGATATTTTTCTCTCTTCTTGGAAAAAAGTAGGCAAACTATTTGCATAGGTATGATGAGCTATTGAAATCAATGATCCTTGGTAGAAGTGTGTCTGGTATTAAAGAAGGACTTAGTTGGTTCAACATTGAAAATATATGACGCATTTAAAAATCTTTTTTTCTGGAGATCTAATTGTTATCTGTTTAAATTATTTTTTGAGAAATTAGGCCTATATCAAATTGTAAAATTAATGTCCCAAAGGTAAGATTTCTGCACCCCCTCACCCCTCGGTTGGGCTAAATATGTTAAATCATGTATTCAAAATAGAGGCGTAATAACGCCTTTTGGAAAAGCGTAATAACGTCTTTTCGAAAGGCGTAATAACGCCTTATAGAAAGGCGTAATAACGCCTTTTAGAATGGAAAGGCGTAATAACGCCTTTTAGAATGGAAAGACGTTATAACGCCTTTTAAAAAGGCGTAATAACGCCTTTTGGAATGGAAAGGCGTAATAACGCCTTATTTCGCGTTATTACGCCTTTTCGAAAGGCGTTATAACGCCTTTTAATTTTTTTTTCTCTAGATTGGTCCTAATAGGCTTTCGTACTAATCCTGCCAACAACTGCTTCAGTTGCAGTTATACCTTTAACTTATATTATGCACGGTAGCAACAGCTTATGATAAAACAGCTTAATGGTTTATTATTAAGATTGCAAAATTATATAATAATTCTTTCATTAAGCAGAGATTTAGCATTAGAAGTTAAGGAGGCTGGGGGGGCGGGGGGGGGGGGGTTCAACAAATTAACCACAAATTAACCACCAGATTTAACTTATTTTTTTTTTAGATACGGTATCTTAAGCTGTCAACAATCATTTGGCAAAGAAAAAAATCATATATTTTAGTTTTAAAATTTGATCATTAAGGTCTTCCGTTTCAGACGGAAGACCTTATAGTGATTCTACTGTTTTTTCTTATTATTATTCTTATTATTATTTTTTTCCCCAAATCTTGTCGGCAGGATTTCTCAGAGATGGCTGGACGGATTTTCCTGAAATTTTCAGGGATGATAGAGAATGAAAATACCCCGAGACGTTTTTTTCATTTTTTCAAAATTCACTTCCGGTCGTCAGATATGTCCGATTTCCGCTTTTTTCAAAAATATTTAATCCGAGTGAGATCTCAGAAACGGTAAGAGATTAAGGCACCAAACTTACAGGGATGATATCTTGATAAGTAGGCAAATCCAATTTAAGATCGTCCGCCGTCACTTCCGGTCGTCACAGGAAGTGTTCTTAAATATCGAAAATTTCAACTTTTCTCTTTTTAAAGTTTTTTAGCATCAGATTATAGCATCTTACTCGTAGTTTCGAAATATGTCAGTCCCACCGGAAACAAAAACGACAACTTCCGGTTATTAGAGAAAAACTGCATATTTTCAGTATTTTTCTTTACCATAAATATTTTTTATAGATGAAGTTTTCGAAATGATTTTTAGAAGTGTTATTAAGACTGCAAATGACTACAGTAACGTCAAATATCTTTGGAAAATTCACTTCCGGTCGCGTGATTTCCTGTCCTCAAAATGAATAGTTCTTATGGCTATATCTCTGAAACGGTAAGAGATATAGACACCAAACTTTGAGGAGTATTATATCTTGACGAAAAGGGAAAAACATTTGGGTTAAGATTGTCCGCCGTCACTTCCGGTGGTCACAGGAAATGGTCAAAAAATCGGAAATTTCATCTTTTCTTTTATGGAACGTTTATTGCATCACATTATAGCGCTTTATTTGTAGTTTCAAAATATATCAGCTCCACTGGAAACAAAAACGACAACTTCCGGTTATAAGAGAAAAACTAAATAATTTGAATATTTTTTTTCCAATATATATTTTTTATAGATAAAGTGTTTGCAACTGTTTTGGATATGTTATTCAGACTGCAAATGTCTACAGTTACATCAACTATTTTTTTTAAAATTCACTTCCGGTTGCGTGTGATTTCCTGTCCTCAAAATGAGAAATTATTATAGCTAGATCTCTTAAAACAGTAAGAGATTAAGACACCAAACTTTGACAAGTGGTATATCCTGATGAGTTAGCAATTCCATGGTGGATAAGATCGTCTGTCGTCACTTCCGGTCGTCACAGGAAGTGATCAAAGAAGTCCAAAAATTCAACTTTTCCTTATGGAAACTTTTTTTATCACACAATAGCATCTTATTTGTAGTTTTGAAAAAAGTCAGTACTGTAACACCGAAAACAAAGAACACAACCCCCGGTTATAAGAGAAAAGCTTCTATCATAATTTGAGTATTTTTCTTTCCAGTAAATACTTTTTATAGATGCAGTATTTGTAATGATTTTTGGATATGTTATTAAGACTGTAACTGTCTTAAGTAACGCCAACTATCTTTAAAAAATTCACTTCCGGTTGCGTGATTTCCTGTCCTCAAAATGAGAAGTTATCATAACTAGATCTCGTAAACGGTAAGAGATTAAGACACCAAACTTTTACAAGTGGTAGATCTTGATGTGTAGGCAAAACTAGTCAGGAAAAGATTGTCCACCGTCACTTCCGGTTGTCACAGGAAGTGAACAAATGAATAAAAACTTTTCTTATGGAATCTTTCTTAGTAATACATTATAGCATCTTTTTTGTAGTTTGGAAATATGTCGGTCCCACTGGAAACAAAATGGACAACTTCCGCTTATGAAAGAAAAACTGCATAAATTTAGTATTATACTATGCAATAAATATTTTTGATAAGAAGAGCATTAGAAATGATTTTAGGACATATTATTTAGACTGAAATATCTAGAGTAACCTCAAATATCTTTTCAAAAATTTACTTCCGGTCACGTGATTATTTGTCCTCAAAATGAGAAGATAATATTACGAGATCTCTTTAACTGTAACAGATCAAGACACTAAACTTATATGAATAAAACAACATGAAGATAAGGCAAAAAATATAGGGTAAAATGCGTACGCCGTTCCTTCTGGTCGTCACAGGAAGTGATAAAAAACTGAAAATGATTTTTGTACATGTTATTAAGACTATAATTGTCTAAAGTAAAGTGAAGAATCTTGGTAAGTTACACCTCCGGCTGTTTGTTTTCCTACAATCATTAAAAATATTATACGCCTTTTTAACATAGATTAAAGCTCATTCATGTAGATAAATAGAGGAGAACGGAAGACCTTCTTTGTTGCTGTAGCAACAAGAGTTTCTAGTTTTTGTATATTTTTATATGGAGCTCTTCTTTTAAAGGAGGTCGAAATAAGCTGAAAATGACTGCCATCCCCCAGCCTCGTTAAGAATGTCACTAGTAATGCAGTAATTTATGACAATTGGCATAAAATTGTAACCCTCAATGATATTTCTATCAATAAGAAGCATTTTATCATTAGCGGCTGCTACAATGAATGCGCAACCTTGGTCAAAACAAAATAATGTTTCAACTACAAGTTTACTGAACAATTAAATCAGGCAGAAAAAAAGCAAATTTGCTTCGAAGAATATGCATGGACTGTTCGAATCAAATCTTACAGGTCTTCCAACATATTTGACTGAAACTATTTACAACATAGAACTGAACTGCAGCAACAATGCGATTACAGAAGTAATGCCAGTTAACTACCTCAAGAACCTCAGTGTCTTAGACTAATCTGGGAACCAAGTCGCAGAGATATCTGACACAGTTCCTCCCAGTCTAGAAAGTCTGGAAAACCTATACCTCACGGACCACAGTCTACCAAAACTCACGCGAGGATTTGCAGACATTGATGCTAGTAAGGTCTGGTTTGGACGAAACAGTGTGCCGTTAGTTGTCAGGAAAAATGGATCAAAGCATGGGGATTAGGGTCAAAGGTCAATAGTTCAATATTCTACTGTGTAGAACAGTTTCACGTGGTATTCTTCGTGCTGAGACTGCGTTTAACAGTTGTTAAGAAAAAGAATTTGAGAAAACCTTTAACGCGTTGTTTCTTATTCCAGCGTGATTTTTCTTCGCTTTGTTTCTCAACAAAGTCTTCAAGATGGATGCTGTTTTGATAAAGTTTATTTTATAACATGTAAGAACGATAAGTATTGCTATGATATTTTTATTGTTTATTGACGATACAAACACAGATAGTATAAAGCATGTTCTTGACATCTTTCGGCATCTTGAACACAGAGGGTATAAGGTTTTGTCCCATCTATTCACGAAGAAGTTGGCGATGTTCGGGAAATCCAGCTATGTGAATTTATGAGGAAATTGTATTGGCGATATTGTCAATGCCGATAGATGATGACGACATTAATGAATTGTTTTTTGGGCATGAACCATGCAGGGCGTCTCTTGTCTAAATATAAAATTGAAAAAATATTGCAGTCATCTTTAAATGTAAACTTGTATTCCACAAGAAACGCTTTCCTTTTTTTTTTGAGCTGTAAACCGGTTTAATTGTGTTTTTAAACTTACAAGCCGGAAGTACAGAACGAGTTAAACAAAAACTACCGTATGTAATCCCTAATGAGCTTAACAAAACAGTTCAACTCCAATAAACAGTCTGCGCTTTAAAACTTCTGCATGCTTCTGAACTATTTTCTTTTTTAAAAGAAAAGCCGTCGAAGAAATTAAAGTCGAGATCCTATAAGTATAAGATTGATAAAAATAACACGTAACACAACAGTACAATAGAATACAATACAAAGGAAACAGGTTTTTTTTCAAATATTTTTCCCATTCACATAAGATGCATTATTGTACATGTTCACATAATGTAGGGTTATTGAACTTATATGGATGACTATTGGCACGAGGTGACTGTTCAAATGCACGAGAATGCAAGTGCATTTGTACAGCCAACTAGTGCCATTTGTCACCAATATAAGTTCAATAATTCTTTTATTATATAGTTAAACATCTCACATTGATTTATATTAAAGATTTCAATCCAACAAGAAATGAAACATATAGAGATAATGAACAGTATTCAAGATCAACAGAAGTAGAGCAAACACGAACCTCCAATACATTAGAGGTGGGATCAGGTGCCATGGAGGAGTGAGCATCCCTGCCGATCGGTCACACACGAATCTAATTTATGAGAACTTTTTTATTAATAATATCTTAATTAACGTTTGTCCTGTAAGCGTTCAATACCAATTCTAACAATCCTACAGAGAGTTATGGTTTTCTTAAAGAAGTTTTATGGAGACTAATATGTATTTAATTATAAAATGATTTCAGTTTTTTGTGAAAGTTAACACATCCTAGCTAGCTACCACTATCTATTATCTTGAGGTGTTGATCAGGAGACACGTGTTTACAACAGGCATTAGATATTGAACGCTCATATTCGGAATGCTTTGGACACATATACTCGAACACTCGGCGTTCAATAATTGAACGCTAAAATTCTCTAGATTTAAAGAAGTGTTTTAATTTAGATTATTATGATCCGTGTTACACTTAACAATTCAAATCGCTAAAATAGTTTTTGAGTTTAAGAATGTTAATATATTGGTTCAAATGTCTAAATTTCAAAAATTCATACTGATTTAGTATAGTGAAATTTAATATTTTATTTAAAAAATCTAAATTTCCAAATTTCTTATCAGGTTTTAACATTTTGATATTTTAGATTTTTACCTTAAATTTTCAAAATTCAAATTTCTTCAAACAAATTTTGAATATTTTGATCTTTTGAATTTTAATCTACCGTTTGTTTAGAAAATTTACTCTTAACAATCCAAGATTCAGATAATATATTTTGTCTTTTGATTATTTAAAATTTACTTCGAACCTTCTAAATCTAAACTTTGAAACCTTTTAGATTTTTAGAAATTTGAAATTTTGATTCAAATGTTCTAATTTCAAATACTATAGTAGCTAAAACACTTTAGAATTTTACTTCAAATATCCAAATATCAAATTTCTGAACCCGATTTGAATTTTGAATATCAGTTCAATATTCTAACTATCTAAAAGCTCTTTTGCTTAACCGAATGAGGTTTTGAAATAGTTTCAAAATTCAAGCCAGATTTGGAAATTTTTTATTTTGGATATGTGAAGTAAATATCTAAAACCTCCAAGTGTTTTGGTTGTTTGAAATTAAAATGTTCAATCAAACTTCTAACTTTCAAAAAATCTAAAACGTTTTGAAATCCTGTATTGAACTTCAGATTGTCAAGCGTAAACTTTCTAAACAAACGGTAAATTAAAAACTTAAAAGTTTAAAATACAAAATTTGTTCGTGGAAATTTTAATTTTAAATGTTTAAGGTAAAAATCTAAAAATTAAAATTCAAAAACCTGTTTTTGAAATTTGAAAATTTAAATTTCTAACAAAGATGTTAAATTTCAATATACACAAATCAGTTTGATTTTTAAAAATTTAAAAAGTTGAACTTATATATTAATATTCTAAAACTCTAAATCATTTCAAAAATATGAATTGTTAAGTGTTACACGGTCGATTTATTAGCTATATTATAAGATTTAATATTGTACACGTTCCCCCTACGTACTGCACATTTTAGTTGTTGTTTGACGAAACACATGTGCATAAATTGTTTTGCTTTTTTATTACTTGTATTTTTTTCAATAGAAATAAAATGTTCTGTTCTTTATTTCTATTTAGTTGCAAAATGTTTAATTTGAACGAGACTGTTATTATCCTTTTTAGTATCAATTTGTTTACCGATAGCTTGCTTCTGTTGCATTGTTTGTACGTAGAGAACACTCTTAATCTTCAGATCAAATTTAATGAGATATATAAAACCATCGATGCTCAAACTTCAA
The DNA here is from genome assembly GCF_032062105.1 of Saccostrea cuccullata. Taxonomy (NCBI): domain Eukaryota; kingdom Metazoa; phylum Mollusca; class Bivalvia; order Ostreida; family Ostreidae; genus Saccostrea; species Saccostrea cuccullata. The sequence goes on from NW_026926406.1 coordinate 87,366, forward strand.
TTTCTTAACAGGAATTTATATCTACTTTGCTCTTTTAATCAGTGGTTTTAGGAAAGAATTGAAATTATGAAATTAAGTTTTGATCGGTTACAAAGTTGGGTGCAAATATCCGTGCAGCCGACTTGAGCCGGGTGTCAATAAAACGTGACGTCATGAAAGACATGATGACTTCAACTTTTTGCATTTGAATTCCCTTACTTATGCAGCAATATGCCCATGTCACCTGCATATGTTGTTTATATCTCACAATTGATTCAAAAGGTCATGCTCTACATAAGAACAATTTCTAAAACGTGAAAAATATTGAAAAACAATAGATGTAGCAAGAATATCAGCAGTCTCGCTTATACTCATCATATCGTAAGTTTTATGGTCGATACAATGATCTTGAGAGCGTCTTTCATAAAGTCAAATTTTCACTAACTTTTTTTTTACTGATTAAAAGGCCATTATTTACACACTTAATTGTCTATGGCTTTGTCCGGGTTTTCCCCCAAAATGACAAGGAGCACATGGCGGGTGTGACCAGTTGGCAGGGGATGTTCACTCTTCCATGGCGCCTGATTCCACCTCTGTTATTTTAAAAGTCCTTGTTTGCTCTGCTCCTATCTTGTAATGTTTAATGGAATCTGAGAAAGTATAATATATAAATACTTAATATTGATACACATAAATACTTAATAGTAATAGTAATTTATCCTTTCGTAAACACGAAACTTGATATCAAGAATAATTATTTGCATTTCCTGTATACATGCATTTCATTATTAAAAAAAATACTTTTAATTATATTATATATATAGGGAATAATTTTGATATACACGCTTTAGGATGAGGTTTACATATGCTCTTTACTTGCATGAGTATTAAAGATTTATTTTTAAAAAGAGTCCTTTTTAAGCTGAATTGAATACAGTGTGAACTATTTGGAGTGGTATCTCTATCAAAAGAATTTGTAATAAGTTCCATCATTATTATTACTATTATTTTTTTTTTTTTTTGCAAAGTTTAAATTTTGCTTTTCATTAGTTCAATGGCTCTCCAAAGGAAAATTAATAAAAGATCTCTTTAATGCCATAATTGAAAGATTGATAGGAATTTATCGTGTCATTCAGTATGAAATGTTCACGTCTAAAGGTTTTCACATTGACAATAATTCATTGAAATGCTTACTAACCAATCCTTTTGAGAAAATTGAGAAATTAATGTACTTTAAAAAAACGTAAATGATTGGTCCGTGCATTATTAATGTGATCCTCGGGTACAATCAAGTTAATAGAAGAGTGTGTTCCAAAGTAAACCTATAAACATGTCATAAATAGCGGGGGTTAAAAATGAACTTTAAAGAGGAGGTAGCCGGAAGAATTTCAAACATAAAAACTTCTGGTAGAAATTCATGTGTAAAATTTCTCTGAGAAAAGGGGAAGCGTAGAAACGAGTACCATTTAGAAACATTTTAAATAATGTATAATTCAAATCTTATTCTCGTTATAAAGATTATTTCATTAGTTTCTGGAGCAAACATTACTGGTTTCAGTAACTGGAAATCGGAAACTGGACCGGAAAAGCCGAACGTCCTCTGTCCAGATTACTGTTTCATTCGAGATACTTTGTACGACCGATGCTGCGCTTGTGAAGGAAAGCCCATATGGCAGCTCGATCCAAATATAAGTTATCTCCCCTTGTTTGTGGAGTATGTGAATTCGTTTGGAAGATCGAATATTATTGGAAATGACTCTTCTTCATTTTATTGGCTGGTCCATGGATATGAAAGAATGGGCAGGCTACCAGACAACTTGTGTGAATTTAACAATACACTGGTCACTCTGATTCTCCATGGAAATAGAATTCAAAGTATTGAAGGAATTAATTGTTTAAACTTTCTGGACACTTTAGATGTAAGTGGAAATCCAATTTCAGCAGTATCTAATGAAACTTTCTCTGGTATGCCTAACTTGCGTCTTCTTCTTCTTGCTAATACGAACATAAAGACTGTAGGACCGAACACTTTCAATCCGGCAGGTACAGAGGTCTTCGTCACCGATTTATCAGACAGTACTTTGTTATCATTTGAGGTGTCTAATGTCTACTTTGAGCGAAGGGCGTTTTGTAATGTTACTTTGGTGAGATGTAATATAACATTTGTGAAAAAAGAAGAAACAACTTTACATACAAATGTGCAGTATGGCGGTGGGGAGGTGATACTTGCTAACTCCACAATTAACCGTCACCCTGTTGAGTTAATATTTGAATCTAACATTTCTTCGATTCGAAATACAAAGGAGTACAACTTCATCGGCAGGTTTACCTATCAGAAGCTAGTTCTCCCCTGTGATTGTAATGTAGCAGCGCTGATGACTGGAGATATTGCAATGTTTAAAAGATTTTATCACTTACCAAATGACGACTGGTATATGTGTTCTTCTCCTGAGCATCTGAAAAATTTCAATGTTTTAAATGTATCGTGGACTGTTCAAATCAAAATCTTACAAGTCTTCCAACATATCTTCCTGAAACTATTTACAACATAGAACTAAACTGCACCAACGATTACAGAAGTAATGCCAGTGAACTACCTCAAGAACCTCAGTGTCTTAGACTTATCTGGGAACCAAGTCACGGAGATATCTGACACAGTTCCTTCCAGGCTTGAAAGTCTGGAAAATCTATACCTCACGGACCACAGTCTACAAAAGCTAATGCAAGGATTTGTAGACATTGATGCTAGTAAGGTCTGGTTTGGACGAAAAAGTGTGTCATGTAGTTGTCAGGAAAAATGGATCAAAGCATGGAGATTAGGGTCAAAGGTCAATAGTTCAAATCATCTACTCTGTAGAACAGATTCACATGGTATTCTTCGTACTGAGCTAGCCTTTGACAATTGCATACAAAATGAATTCGACGAAAATTATTTTGCTTTTTTTCTTCTTCCTGCTATAGCTTTGATATCCATTTTTATGGCCCGAGTCTTCAGATTTGATGCTAACATAATAAAGAATCGCTTTAGGAAAAAGAAGAACACAAACTATTGCTATGATGTTTATGTCCTTTTTGACGATACAAATTCAGATATTACTAAGTACGTTCTTGACATCTATGGACATCTTTAACAGAATGGGTACGAGTGTTTTGTTCCACCAATTCATGAAGACGTCGGCGATGTTTGAGAAGTACAACTGTATGAGAATATAAGGAAAAGCCGTTCAATACTGGTGATCTTGTCAAAGCCAAAAGATGGTGACGACATATATGAAGTTATTTTGGGCATGAAACATGCATGGAGTCTGTTTTCTAACAATGAAATTTAAAATATTATTGCCGTTGTCTTCGAAGGAACACTTGCATGCCAGAAAAAATGCTTTCCGTTTTTGGGAGCTTTAAACCGGTTTAATCGTGTTTTTAAAGTTACCAGCCGGAAGTACAGAATCAAACAAAAACTTACCGAGGCCCTACCGGTTCAAAGCAAAACAACCAAGAATTAATTACACATTGGGCATCTTTCTCACAATATTTTTTTTTCAAAGAATCAATTATTTGTCTGATGCTTCAAGTTTTGGAAGAGCCAATTATGTAAAGGCCGTCTAAAAATAATGTCTGTTTGCCCTATTAAAAAAAAATGGCTCATAATTTCACAGCTACGAACCTTGTATAAAACCCCCAAAAATGATTTGTTTATGTCTGGGCTTTCTAATCCTGTCAACAACTGTTTCAGTTGCAATTATACCTTTCACTTATATAGAGTTCAAAATTCATCATTGATGTTTAAAATTTAAAGAAAACCGACCTACCCAATTTTTTAAACGCTTTGACAGAAGAGGGAAACAAATATAGTTTTAAAGATGACCAAACGAATGCATATTTTTTCAGTAGCCAGTACCCAACCATGAATAGATAAAGAAATCAGACTTATATCACTCCACAATCCAATCAAGAATTCTACGATGCACAGTAGAACCGCTTATGATAAAACAGCTGAACAATTTATTATTAAGATTGCAAAATTATATAATATTTCTTTCATTAAGCACAGATTTAGCATTAGAGGTTAAGAATGTCACTAGTAATGCAGTAATTTATGACAATTGGCATTAAGTTGTAACCCTCAATGATATTCTATCATTAAGCAGAATTTTAGCATAAGCGGCTGCTACAATGTATGCACAACCTTGGTCAAAACAAAATAATGTTTTAACTTCAAGTGTTACCAATTAAATCATGCAGAAGAAAAAAGCTAATTGGCATTTACCAATATTATTGTACTAAGGTTTTTTTTCTTTCACGCTTTAATTATTTTTTGTATATATATATATATCACTATGGATGTATATCAAAATCATAAAGAAGAGTTCCATTTTCAACTCAAATTTACTATATGATTTCTCTAACGAGTTGTATCGCGTATTTATTTTGTGTAGAGCTAGATGAAAAGAAGAGGGTCGTTTGTTAGTTTATTTGTTGCTTAAATTACCTTCCCTCTTGAAAATGTTCCACTCGTAAGAAGACAAACCACTTGCTGGTGGAGAGCTGCAAATATTAAACAATACACGGTTTTAGGGCCATTGTGCATCGAGTGTTCTTTTTCGTGCCAGCATCCATTGTTTTCCATGGATTTGCGTTTTATATTGTCTCATCCAAAGGACCTTAAGATCGCATTGGGATTTGCACTCACGAAGTAAGGATTAACTCCTTACTCCGCAACTCTAGAGCAGCCGCATTAGCCACTGTGTCACGCGAGCAACAAGAAGAGGATTGCATACTTCTTTTAAAAGGTCTTCCTTCTTCGGAAGACCTTTTCGTTTTGAGTTATGTCCAAGACACGATGTAGTTACGATATCGACACATTATTTTTTTATAGTTTACTATAACATTTCTCTATCCTTGTGTGTTTATTACAATACTTTCTGTTTTAAGAAGTCTTACTTACTGTCAATGTCTACGATATCGTGTCGATATCGAATGATGATTGTTCAAAGAATTATGGTTTCCATCTATAATACTTGTATTGCATTAACATGTGTTACTTGAAAACTATCTTTTTTTTTAAAACTTTCCCTGTAGTGTTGATATCGTCGATATCGACGATGTCGCTTCGATATCGAATCATGTTTGCTCAGCTCTTTATAAATACCGTCCCTGTTACTTTGTATGTTTATTTATCATGTTTAATTACTTTACTTTTACGAAGATTGTACCTGCCATCAATATCGTCGATATCGTATGATTGTTAAAATATATTACTTCACCAACCTTCACCCCAATACAAAATCTTTATTTTTAACATATCCCATGACAATAAGTTCTGTTTCTTCATGCAACGGTTGTGCATATTTACTTTCTGATTAATTAGTTTACCCTACTGTCCATATCGTCGATATCGACGATATCGTATCAATATCGAATTATGATTGTTAAAACATATTACCAACTTTCACCATCACCCAACATCTTACTTTTAACCTAATCCAAAACAATAACAACCGCTTACCCTTTCCTTATCATAATTTAATTTCATATTCATGCTAATAATGAATGAATTTGACATCACTTGTGACCTTGTAAAATTATGTTATACCTCATTGTGAAAATAAATTCAACAAAAAGGATCGATATCGATACGATATCGTCATGGTATTGTCGACGACATCGACGTAGCACAAAGTCTCATATATGGTACCAAGTATTTCAAATTAATAGTGCTCATCATGATCGATATCGATACGATATCGACATAATATTGTCGATATCGTCGATATAGACATCCAATTCGTTCTTGGACATGTATGTTCGTTTTTGTCCAGATTCCTATTATTTATTATTTCCTTTTCATTGTAAAACTGATTTTTCTCGGAAACCATTCGACAGATTTCCAGATGTTTTGCCAGGATGATGCATTCTGTTAATATCTCCAGATCTTTGTTTTTCATTTTTTTAAAATCACTTCCGGTCGCATTTTTGTCCACTTTTCATTTTTCCAATTGACATTTTCTTATAAACAACTCAAGATGGAATCATGATATATCCAGGGATTGATTGTTTAACGTTGCACTCGAGAATTTTTCACTCATATGGAGACGTAACCGTTTGCCGGTGAAGGGCTTCAAATTTAGACCTATACTCGGCACCCAGGGCCATTGATCAGTGGGGGTTCTTTATCGTGCCAACGCCTACCGTGACACGGGACCTACGTTTTTAAGGTCATATCCGAAAGACCCGTGACTTTCATTTATAGTGCCGAGTGATTGACGAAGGAATAGTCACTACCTATGTTTAAGTCTTATGTTTGACGCGGCGCTGCGAACGAGAATCGAATCCGGGCCTCCCGATCACGTGACCAGTGATATAGTCAGGGATGAAAAAAAAAAATTTCTTCGTATTATCGATAATTTTGTTTTAATTTTGCATCTATTTCTTCCGGTCTACAACGATGAAAAATTTAAGTTTCGTAAAAAAGTTTAGTACTTATTTACGTGGATAATCAACCAAAACAATCATCGGAAAAACTTCCTGTATAAACCGGAATTAGTCGGAAAATGAAGCTTTTTCCCTGAAGTAATAAGAAATACACTGTAGTATAAAATGATTTTTAATTGAATTTAAAGGAAGTGCAAACACACCAAGACCAATAAAATTCCCAGCTGTTTAATTTTCTTTAATTTTGTATATTTCATGTATGACTTAAGTACTATGTGTTTCTACATTTTGGACAAATCATCCGAGCCTTTTTTGTAAGAGAGAGTATTTCTGGTAATATTTTAACTCTGAATATGTTCTGAGTGGATGATAGATTTAATCAATTAAGATTAAACCATTTTTTAAATATATATAATTGAAATGCACCAGATTATCTGCATATTCATTTTTTACTGAATAATAGTACTACAAGAAGTGTAATGAAACATAATGTGATTTAACTAAAAAGAATTTTCATAAACCTAAGATAATAGGGAAAGAGTCTTCATGATTTTCTATAATGCTATTAAAGACTGCCACTAACTTGAGATCAAGGAGATGAATACAACACAAAAATTTAGGAAAGCTTTAAGATCTCTTTATCTACAATAGCTAGTGACACTACGTGAAGGCTTGTCTAATTTTATTTCCATTTTATTTTATTTTATAATAATTGTGATATTTTTTAAGGTAAAAATGTGTGATTAGAAACATGTGATTTTTCAAAGTTTTATGCCATAATACTCATCAATGTACTCTGCCTAAATTCCATTATAAATGTTTTTTTGTTTTGTTTTTTTTTTTGTTTCTGAGATATTTGTAATTTAAGGACTCCATTAGAAATAGGCTAATCTTTAAAAAAGCTTTTATGGGCCATCCTTAGGTATTATCTTTCATCTGTATGTCATGTAACTTGTATAATAAAAAATTTATATGCTTTAATAGATCTTTATTAAGAAGAACAGTGCTGGGCGTATTAGTAGGCTAATCTGTAGTTGTTTTTTTTTTAAATAAGTGTTATCATGACATTATATGATATTTTTACTGAAAATGACATGAAATGGGAAAAAAGGTCCTCCATCTGTCGGAAGACCTATTCGTTGCTTTGAAACAAGCTTTGCTCTAGTTTGATTCTGTTTTGTTTTTCATCATTATTATTTTTAATCAATTCATTAATATTCATTAAAAATGTATTTTGTTTGATAATGAAAATAACGATAATTTATTTTGTTAAAAGTACTTTAATTAGTTTGTCAAACTAGTCTTACTCAATGTCTGATACGTAATTTCGAAGGAGCAAATATAATTACAAAGCAATTGATAAGTGGCTAACGCGATATTTACCAAATCCACGGGGGCATGATCGGGTTAATAGAACAGTGTATTCTAAAGTAAACATTTAAAAAATATCGGGAGTTTAAATTAAATGCGTATCAGAGGAAGTAGAGGGAAGCTTTTCACTCTTAAAATCTTCTGATAGAGCTTAATGCTTTAAATTTCCTTGAGAAGAGGTGAAGTGTACAGAGATGGGTATAAATTTGTGTTAGAACGTTTTTATACAATGGATATTTTAAAATTAACTCTCATTCTTCAGCTTTCATTTGTTTCTGGAGCAAACATTACAGGTTTCCATAATTGGAAATCGGAAACTGGACCGGAAAAGCCGAACGTCCTCTGTCCGGATTTTTGTTTTATTCGAGATACCTTTTACGACCGATGCTGCGCTTGTGAAGGAAAACCTATCTGGCAGCTGGATCCAAATATAAGTTATCTCCCCTTGTTTGTAGAGTACGTAAATACGTTTGGAAGATCGATCATTGTTGGAAATGACTCTTCTTCATTTTATTGGCTGGTCCATGAAAATGAGAGAATGAGCAGGCTACCAGACAATTTGTGTGAATTTAACAACACACTGGTCACTCTGAACCTAAGAGGAAACAGAATACAAAGTATTGAAGGAATTAACTGTTTGAATTTTCTGGACTTTTTAGATGTAAGTGAAAATCCCATTTCGGTTGTATCTAATGAAACTTTCTCTGGTATGCCTAGCTTGCGTGTTCTTCTTCTAGCCAATACGAACATAAAAACTATAGAACCAAACACGTTCAATCCGGCAGGTACAGAAATTTATATCCCCGATTTATCAGACAATACTTTCTTATCTTTTGATGTGTCTAATGTCTACTTTGAGCGTAGAGCGTTTTGTAACATTACTCTGGTTAGATGTAATATAACATTTGTGAAAAAAGAAGAAACAATGTTAAAAACAGGAGTGAAGTATGGTGGTGGGGAGGTGGTACTTGCTGACTCTACAATAAACCACCATCCTATCCAGTTGATATTTGGATCTAGCGTTTCGTCCCTCCGAAATTTATACAAGTATGATTTCACTGGCAGGTTTACCTTTAAGAAGCTAGTTCTCCCTTGTGATTGTAATTTAGGAGCGCTGATGTCGGGAGAAATAGAGGTATTTAGAAGATTTTATCATTTACCAAACGACGATTCATATACGTGTTCCTCTCCAGAGCATCTGAAGAATTTCAATGTTTTAAATGTATTTAATGATACCGCGTTGTTAGACATGTTTGTGTGTCAAAAACAAAATTTTTGTCCGTCTGTCTGTACGTGTATAGAGCAACCTAGTCGATATCGGATGATCGTGGACTGTTCGAATCGAAATCTTACAAGTCTTCCAACGTATCTCCCTGAAACTATTTACAACATAGAACTCAACTGCAGCAACAACGCGATTACAGATGTTATACCAGTTAACTATCTTAAGAACCTCAGTGTCTTAGACTTATCTGGGAACCGAGTCACGGAGATATCTGACACAGTTCCTTCCAGGCTAGAAAGTCTGGAAAGCCTATACCTCACGGACCACAGTCTACCAAAACTCACGCGAGGATTTGCAGACATTGATGCTAGTAAGGTCTGGTTTGGACGAAACAGTGTGCCGTGTAGTTGTCAGGAAAAATGGATCAAAGCATGGAGGTTAGGGTCAAAGGTCAATAGTTCAAATCCTCTACTGTGTCAAACAGACTCACATGGTATTCTACGTGCTGAGATAGCCTTTGACAGTTGTATAGAAAATGAATTCGACGAAAATTATTTTGCTTTTTTTCTCCTTCCTGCTATAGCTTTGATGGCAATGTATATGATCCGAGTCTTCAGATTTGATGCCATCATAATAAAGAGTCGTTTTAGAACAAAGAAGAACACAAACTATTGCTATGATGTTTATGTTCTTTTTGACGATACAAATTCAGATATTATTAAGTACTCACTTGACATCTTTAGACATCTTCGACAAAATGGGTACGAGTGTTTTGTTCCACCAATTCACGAAGACGTCGGCGGTACTTGGGATGTGCAACTGTATGAGAATATTAAGAAAAGCCGCACAGTATTGGTGATATTGTCAATGCCGAAAGATTTTGACGACATAGATAAGGTGGTTTTGGGAATGAAACATGCATGGTGCCTGCTCTCTAACAACGAAATTGAAAATATTATTGCCGTTGTCTTTGAAGGACCATTTGCATGCCAGAAAAAACGCTTTCCGTTTTTGGGAGCTTTAAACAGGTTTAATCGTGTTTTCAAAGTTACAAGCCGGAAGTATAGAGTCAAGCAAAAACTTACTGAAGCACTTCCGGTTCCAATCAAAATAAACAAGAATTAAATATATATTAGAACATTCGACATATCTGTCTTACAATATTTTAAAGAACTAATAATTTTTGTGATGTTTCAAGATTTTGGGAAAAAACCATTGATATAACAGGTCAAAGGTCGTTTGTTAAAAAAAGTGTTTGCCTTTCCCGACCCAATAGCTTCCAAGTGCCCGGCTGAGAACTTTTTTTGAACCCCAAACAAACAATTATTTTTGTTTTTTCTGTTTTATAATCCTGCCAACAGTTATTTCATTTGCATCAATACCTTCATTTTTTACAGATTTCAAAATTCAGCACTGATGTTAAAAATTTCTGAGGAAATTTTTTCCACCTACCTACTGACCCAATGTTTTTAACCTAAACCTAAAAAGAATAGACTTGTAACACACACACCTCTATCCAATAAAGAGCATAATTAAATTCATAAAAATGCAAATGATGTAGAAGAAAGTTCAAAGAAGATGGGAGAACAAGGTGCGCAGAATGAATATAGCTTCAGATTTTAAAAAATCATGTTCAGTGTGTGAATTCAGTATTTAAATTAAGTTCTCATTATTGAAATAATGAACAACAAACCTTTTCTAAGAGAAAATTTTTTTTTTTTTAAATTTAAGATAGTATTCGTGGAATTCGAACTCTAGCAATAAAAATACGGGGTATATTGTATCTTTGAGACTATAACGCGATAACCATAACGCTACATAGCTCATGATGTAGTGGGACATTTAAAGCATAGAAGAGTACGCCAGGGCATCAACGATAGTTTGAAACATGGGATAATTTGCATAACGGGCTTCGCGGTTTATAGCGTAAACTGTTCCAAGTTATGTTAAATCGTATAACATAAATTACTAGAGTGTTCCAAGGAACGCTTGCTTTTAGCTTCTTTAAAGATGTAACTAAATCTTTAAAAACGTAACTAAATCTAAGAGTGGTCAGCTACTAGCATATACAGTATTTCATGCAAAAAAAATCTAGCATGATAGTTCATAAATGCACAAAAAACTTCCACACGTAGTGTTTTTTCGTGAAAAAAAAATATACAATAAACTTTTGGATATCAAAATGAAAATTCCAAAGTTAAAGAAGGGAAAATCTGGTCGAAAATCTGACTTAGATGTTGGAAATTCATGGATCGAATTGTCCAAGGTGTGAAAGTATCCATTAGCAATTAGTCTGAAATTCAGGTTCAGGCCTGAGAAGAGCTATTATATTAACAACAGTAGCAAAAATTATTCATTTGTTGATCCCTTAATTTGTTGTAATATGGTTTGTGAATGTCTTACACTATATCATGTTTCATGAAACGCTCAAATAAAGTATCATTAAAAAATCCTTTTGTTTTAGTTGGTCTTCTTGTTAATAGGTATATACAAACTAATTATACATCAATGAAAGATCGCTATAATCGATTTTAATAAAACACACTGCCGTTCCTCCGACATCTCTACTATAACAACTGTTGTACTGTTTCAACAGCTGTCAGCATATCGACCCCGACAGAAAAAAAAATAAAAAAAATAAAAAATAAATAAATTTAGAAGAAAAAAAATTAGAGAAGGCGTGAAGATTGTCCCATAAGCAGGTAAGCGTATTTTCAATATATTGTGTATATTTAAATCCACTGGACATTATCTCCTTCTTTTCTTAAAAAAACCGCGATTGTTTATCAAAGTGTAAACGCCGCTTATCAATACCTTGTATAGATTTTAGTGGCTCTTCCATTACCATCACTAAAACATATCAACATTTATATTAATCGTACTTTATTTGATTATTTATACATTGAATACAAAAGATGTCTTTCTTGCATTGGATTGTTTTAAAGGCCGAAAAAAAAAAAGACTGACATTACAATCCTGCTTACACGGGTATGTACTAGTATATTTTTATGCAACATTAATTCCAGTACTAAATAACATAAAAAAGCAATTTATTGCTGAATTAAAATCATCTTGTGTCCCATAAAAAAAAATCAGATGTTGAAGTGGCGACAAGAAAACGCGTACAGACAATGCGCTTCTTCTCGAAAACACAGTTGTACAAATTAATTTTTATAAAATTAAAAATCGAACCAGAAACGATTTGCCAGTTACGAAATGAATGTACGGAGTAATACATTAAAAGGAGGTAAGATCATTGATTGTTATATATTAACTTTACATTTAAGCATGAATGCACGTACATGCAATGACCAATGAACCATATTCATGTGTAATGGAAAAAAATATAACAACAAAACTTATGAAATTTTTGTGATATAAAGTTTATCAAGAATTTCTAAAACACGACGCTATATTTAAAACTGCAAGGAAGGGATTAAGAACGGATTACCTAAAATACAATGAACGTCTCTACTGTAAATCCTGGTCCCCTTTCCAATGTATACATGATAGCCAGTAAGAATTGACGTGAGAGCTTATACGAAAAAATTACTACCGTGTTCGCGTCATATTAGCTGTCAAAATATTGGTCATAATTCTACCTGAATGTCAGTTTTATACAAAATAAAAAAGTATGAACAAAACATGGTATGAAAATAAAAGTTAATATCATTAGAACTGAAAGTTAAACTTAAATTAATCATTTTAAAAGCCGATATAAATATCCAGGTTTTGCAACACCCCCTTTTTATATTTCTGAAAATTGAACTTAAATTAATCGTGTCTGTGTCTCAACTTTTGTTTCATTTTCTGTAAATCGATCATCTCACCAATTCTTCTTTATTGGCTCGAAAGCAATCCGTGAAAAAAAATAAGATCATCTTTAAAAATTTTTATTTAGTCACATATATATATATTTATATATGTTATATTTAAAGAATAGAAATATGCATGTTTTCTTGTGGATTTCAGGTGTATCAGCCTCTAAATTTACAATTTTTTAAATTTTTTTTTTGAACTACAAACCCCATCGGCACCCCATATGCGTTTGAAAATCCTGGATCCGTCCCTTTCCTGGAAAAACAAATGAAATATAGCAAAAATACTGAAATGCTTTGAAGGCAAGCTCTAAATAAAAACCACGAATGCTACATCTTTGTAATATACCTATATCTATATTTAACACACCTCTCCTAGGCTGCGCATCTGCTGTTAATAACACACGCGCTTACACTGGTGCTCTTAGACATCCATTGCCAGACTCATTTACGTTGTTATCAGGAAAATTTGTGAACATGGTTAAGTTATTTCTTTGTTTGTAGGGGTATCATGGACACAAGTCTTACTGAAGTGAAATTGGGTTGAAACTGAACTGCCATGATGGTCTTACTGAAGTGAAAATGGTTTGAAACTGAACTGCCATGATGTAAAGTTTGAAGGCAACCTGGCATTTTTTCCAGACTGCTACAATCATGTTGGCCAACAAAATATATACACTTTTTGTAATAATATGATTATTATTAATAATAATTTGATTACATGTACTCGTTTGGTATTATCCGCCTGGTCATTGCAGTATAAAGGGCTTGTGTTTTATTATTATCTTCTTCATATTTTATTATTATTATTATATTATATGTAATGCTAATATTTCATTGTGAACTACCCTGTATATCAGCTGAGAACTTTTACAAGTGAGGATCATATCAATTTTGCATTGTTATAATAATGATTATATTGTTTGTCTCTTAATTGTATATGCCCCCAGAAGGCCCTTGATTGGTGAATAAATAAAAATATACATAACCACTGCCTGCTTAATGGCGACGGTATTACAGAATAACAGAAATACGTCCCACTTTTTATCAAATCTCCGTAAAAGAGTGAATTTTTTGCCTAATTTTAATTTCGTTGATGACATTACAGACCACACAAGAGACATTTCTGTCTCAAAAATTCTGCAATGGTTATATGCTGAGCTTCCCCCCTTCCTTCCGATATTGAGAGCAGAAAGACGAAAGTGTGTTTTAATTGTATATTCCCTCCCCCTCTCTCTCTCTCTCTCTCTCTCTCTCAACACATAAATGTGAATTCTCACATGAGAACCGTCCACATTTTATTGACATTATCATCGTGGGAATACAGAGATTTAATATGTTATTGAAAGAGCTAATGTTTAAAGTCATAAAAACATACTTACAAATGTTATAACTAAGATCTAATAAATCAATATGATATACGTTTGTTTATCCAATTCAAACATTGACGTGGATATATGTAAGTTGCCTTTATTCTTGACAAGCGTTTAAAATTGTTATAATGATTTCGTATCTTATGTATTTACAAAATATAAATGGTTTGTGCCTTTATTCTTAACGTTTCTCAGTCAAATAAGCTATTTAGTTCAAGAGAAGTAAATCGTCTTATAGATAGAAAACGCTTGTTTAAATGACCTCGGATACGCTAACTTGTTGGGACAAGGATTAAGAAAGGAAAACATGATAATTGTCTTGGGAGTGGTATCAGAATTTGGAAATAATAAATAACCTGTCCTCGAAAATGTTGAAAATAAGTAATTTGTCCTCAGTTGACATCATGTCTAGTGCTATTAAACCTTCACGAATTATAGTACTTCCTGAATTTATTTATATGTATTTAATTTTTTTTGGACTTGTCAGACTTTTTTTCATTGAAGAAGAAAATAAATAATCGGTCCTTGATCTTATTAGAAACATATAATATGTCCTTCACCGACATGAAAATAAATAATTTAACTTGAAAAATTTGCCACCCCCTTTCACTTACCGGTTAAGTTCTGCCGCATGGGGATGTTCCGCTTAGCGGTGCTTTTGTTATATTTACTTAACAGTCTAAGCACAAAAAGTCAGAACACCCTCTGAAATGTTAAAATTACCATTGGTTGTTGCCATGTCGACTGGATATACATATTGAACATATTCTCAATGCGTGGATCCAGGATTTTTCCGTGGAAGGGGTGGTCCATCCAACTCAAAAATATTTTGAAAGAATAAATTTTATATTCTTCTTATCTATGACATAATAAGTAATTCAGAGAAAATTGTATTAGAATCCTTGTCTTATTAGAGGATGTGGAAGATTTAAAAAAGAATAATCCGTTTCATTTTTCGGAGTGCAGAATGAAACGTTAAATTGTTACAAAAATAAAGGAAATCTCCTTTTTTAAGGTGGTTGGATATTCTTTAGGCCTAGTCTTTAAACTGAATTAAAAAATCATTATCATTTAGGGTTTCAAATATAGGATCATATCAATGTAATTTACAGCCTGATTTATGACCCTGGCAGTGTTTGTTTGGGAAAACTGAGATGGATAATTATTGATGCTATTCCTTCCAGATGCCCTTGTAGGCTATGAGGATGCTGCTTTAGAACTCGCCTTCAAAGAGACAATGGACAAAGCCCAACAACGTGCAGTCTATAGGAACAAAAATCTCAAAATCGAAGACTTCTTCTACAGAGTTAATTCGGAAGACAGTTTTGAAGTTTCCACGGAACGTAAAGTGACTTTACTTTTCTAAACATGTAGATTAAAAAAAGTTCTTGTTCTTAACACACACTGCATATTAAAGAATTCTAATTCAATGCAAGTTTTCATCAGAGGAGCTGAAACCCTATGTTTGAAATTGTATAAACTTTCATAACATTTTAAATTATAGGAAAACTATAATGTACTAACTAATTTTTTTTTTTTATAAAGTGATATCTTATTACATTGTGAAGGGATCATATCAAAATGTTATTCTGACATGATGTAGGGGAATATAAATTACTCAAAACACTTGTTCTTCCAACCCTTCCGGAAGTGACGTTAATAATCCTCCCTGGTCTGTAATAGAGAGTACCCGTTAAATAAATCATCCCGACAAAGACAATGACTGCAAGAGCTTCCATAGATATATTGTTGAAATTCATGCTAACATTGAATGTTGTCGATTTTGAAATCTGTTATAGCTTTGACGTCACCACCGCTAAACTTAGCGCTGTGCTTTATCTGTCCGAATTTTCCCAAACAGAGAGCTACAGTTCTGCAGCTTCGATCAACGATGATTTTGGCCATAAAAAAGACAAAAGGAAAAAAATATTTGAATAAAAAATAACTGATAATTCAGTATATTGCAATTAAATAGGGGAATTATTCATTCCTGAGATACACAGGTGAAAAATAAATCCAAAATAAACTGGAGAAGATTGAACATCCTCTTGAATATCCTCTCAATATATAATAATAATTTTCTCATTATTATTTCTAATTTTTAATTAATTTCTAATTTTCTCTAGATAAACATTTTTCATAAGTGTTAAGAATTGCCATAAAAGGTTTAGTACACTCAGATTAATGTTAAGTACCCTTGCACTAAGCCAGCATAAAATATTTTTTGTGATAAATACTTTTAAATTAATTCAGTTTGTAGAGTGATTTCCTTTGGCAGTAAAGTGATATTCGGCACGAACTCTCGAATATCTTCAGAATATGTGACGTCACTGTGTAGCCAACTGTCAATACCTAACATTCAGATACACTGGAATTCGAACAAGATTGTGACCGACACCACGCGGCCCGATAGGAACCACATGACCTTGAACCTTTATCCCTACCACCACACACTGAGTGCTGCCCACAGAGATCTGATCAGATTCTGGAAGTGGCACAAATTTGCCGTACTGTATGAAGATAATGACGGTATGTTACTGTTGAGATTTGTAAAACAGTTTTTAAAAGATTATGAGTGAATGAATTATATGAATATATTTACATCATAGTTAAGACGTACTTTTGATTACTATGTTTATTTTGTATGACTTATAAAGGAGAAATAATTTATTGTATCGATAGGAAAAATAGATTTTTGGGGGCAAAATGACTGAAAGTTTGTATTTTGAAATTAATAAAAAATTCTTTCCATTTCACCTTCCTAAATGGTAGGCCTCATACGACTTCAAGACATTTTGAAGCTGTCAGCCAAAGGTCGCGTTGTCATAGCGACAAGAAAAATCGACTTTGTAAATAGTGAGAACCTGACGAAAGTCTTAGAGGAACTGAAGAAGGCGGAATATCAGCAGATAATTGTGGACTGTCACTACGAGAGGGTGTACACTGTCCTCCAAAAGGTCTGTGGGATTCTTTTGTATTAAATAAAGTGCTTAAAGATGATACCAAGAAGTATGAAAACATCAAGCGGCGGATCGGGCCAAGCCCTGTAGCTTAAATCTGTATACATGTACATGGATAACAATATAGTTTACTATTGACGAAACATTGTTTTAAATAGAATCTTTATGCTAAAACCATTTCTTTATACATTAAATTCAATACCAGGGATGTACTAAGTCAATTTACATAATGGTATTTGTATATCTACACATACTTCTATTTTAATGCCATAAACTCATTCGTTAAAGTTTAAAGAAAATATATGTATAATTAACAGTTTACTGCATCTACTTACATAATCAGAATATTTACAGGCTGCCGAAACCGAGGCTCTGTCAGAATATTTCCACTACCATTTTATGACACTGGTAAGCTTTATGATTTACTGTGCTCGATTTCATATACCCTTGATCAGCGTCGAAGACGCCTTTGTTTGTAAGGGCTATTCTTGTAATTCCAGGACCTGGGGGTCGCCGACATTTCCGACTTCGCTGCTGCCGGAGCCAATATTACGGCCCTGAGGATGGTCAACCCAGAACAATCCCTGGTCAAGAACGTCACAGAAGAATGGAAACAGCTGCAATTCAACATCCGGGGAAACAAATCACCACTACGAAAAGGACAGCTGCAGATCCCAGTAAGTGGTCACAAAGACATGGGACTCCAATGGGGGAGTGGGTGGTGATGCTGGATACAATAAAGCAGTACTTTTTAGCTCACCTGAGCCGAAGGCCAATTTGAACCAAACTTGGCACAAAGTATCCTTGGGTAAAGGGGATTTAAGTTTGTTCAAATGAAGGGCCACGCCCTTTTCCAAGGGGAGATAATTATGAATTAGTGAAAAAATTAATAGCATTTTAAAAAAATTTTCTACTCAAGAACCACTGGGCCAAGATAAATGAAACTCATGTGGAATCATCCTCAGGTAGTGTAGATTCAAGTTTGTTCAAATCATGACCCCCGGGGGTAGGGTGGGGCCAAAATGGCCGATCAAAGTTTTACAAAGGAATATCTAGGAAAAATCTTTAAAAATCTTCTTCTCAAGAACCACTGGGTCAGGAAAGCTGAAACTTATGTGGAATCATCTTCAGGTATTGTAGATTCAAGTTTTTTTCAAATCGTGACCCCCAGGGGTAGGGTGGGGACAAAATGGCCGACCAGAGTTTTACATAGGAATATATAGGAAAAATCTTTAAAAATCTTCTTCTGAAGAACCATTAAGACAGGAAAGATAAAACTCATGTGAAATCATCCTCAGGTATTGTAGATTTAAGTTTGTTCAAATCATGACCCCCGGGGCTAGGATGGGACCAAAATGGCCCATCAAAGTTTTACATAGGAATATATAGAAAAAATCTTTAAAAATCTTCTTCTCAAGAACCTCTGGCCAGGAAAGATGAAACTCATGTGGAATCATCCTCAGGTAGTGTAGATTTAAGTTTGTTCAAATCATGACCCCCGGGGCTAGGATGGGGCCGAAATGGCCGATCAAAGTTTTTCATGAGAATACATAGGGAAATCTTTTAAAATCGCCTTCAAAAGTACTTCAAAGCCATGATCAGTGATATTTATATGAAATCATCCTCAGGTAGTGTAGATTCAAGTTTGTTCAAATCATGACCCCCTAGGGTGTTAAAATTTAAGCCCCCCCCCTCCAAACTCAGTAAACTTTCATTTCTGATCTGATATTTGCTTTTTCCTAGCTGGTGTGCTCAGGTGAGCGCTGTGGCCCCTGGGCCTCTTGTTCTGACTTGTTTTGTATCTACAATTATAAACTCACTGGTGTTTAGCACATAATATTCATTTTGTTTCATGATGAAAAAGAATATTTCTTTACAGTGTACTAGCACATGGACCAAAATATTTCCAAAACGTCTTACAGAAGAGCAAGTCTCCCAACCTATATATTTTATATCAGTTGTTATTTATGCTTTGTAGTTCTTTCATTTATTCTGTTCCATGTTAGAATTTAGAAAACAAGCATTCGTTTATAAAAAGCAGGTATTGTATTAATTTATTCAAAATATTCAAAATGATACAATGATAATGCAGTATATCATACTTCCAAAACACCGAACATCTTATTTTTTTTTTTAGGTTTTTCTTAACTTAAGTCAAAGAAAATTAAGTAGTAATTTTATCAAAATTATATTGGACCATATTTATTTATACATATATTATTTTTGTTACAGACAGAAACTGCCCTAATGCATGATGCTGTGTGGGTGTTTTTTCACGCGGTAAATGCTTTGAACGAACAGAACCCACGTGCTCTGACGTCATTTGACAGGGTATCATGTGACACGTCAACACCGTGGAATTATGGGAAAGAATTACTGGATTTCATGAAAAGTGTACGTGAAAATGACTATTTCCAAGAAAAATGCCCCAAAATTATGAGAATGTCTACAATGAAGATCTTTTGAATAGCAACTCTCCTTTTTAGGACACCTAAATAAAACACATTCTCCGTTATAGGCGTATCTTCCTCTTTTAGTTGATATCTATCAGTTTACTTAATAAAGTACATATATACATGTTTAGAGTATCTGTAACAGACTTCCCCCGTCTCTCCTTTGTTTGAACTCTGTGTACCACCTCTCTATATCACCTATCAGTATAATCTCTCTATGTAACACTTTCCATCTCTGAAACATTATAGAATCTCTCTGAATTGTATCTTTAAATCACCCCTCTCTGTGTCATCTTTCTGTACTTCCTTGCCTCTCTTTGTCCTTTCTGTATCACTGCAGTGTCCCCTCTCTTTAGCATCCCTCTGTGTCATATCTCATCAGTATTTACCTCTTAATATCTCTCTCAGTCTCGATGCATTATATCTTCTACCTCAATAGATAAGCAGAACTCTTCTCTGTTATTGCCGGTACATATATACATATATATATATACATCTATATAATTATGATATCTTAGGTACAGACAAAAGGGCTCACCGGAAATATCGAATTCGATGAGTATGGACAGAGGAAAAATTTTGAGTTGGATGTTGTTAAACTCCGACAGAACAACGACCTCCACAAGGTAAATACATGCATATTGAATAGGAAGAAACTTAGTAGGTTTTTTCGGATTTGAATGTATCTTGAAACGACTAAACCTAGAAACATAATCTCTTGCCAAACACATAATACATTAATGAAATGTTATGATTTGAATGAGTCTCTGCTTCCAGATTGGGTCCCGTGGTGATAGAAACCTTAAGAAACTTAAAATTTAGATTTTGGACAGCATTTCTAATTGCACTTCTTCACTAAAGTACTGGCAACATTAATCATAATGATACCAGAATCGTTCCACTCAATGTTTAACTACGATTTTTACTACAGATTGGCGTGTGGAATTCTATGCCATTCCTCAACATCACGGACGACGAGGAGCCTTTATCGAAGCTCAATAAAACTCTCAAGGTGCTGACTGTATTGGTGAGTGTACGTTATATAAAAAATACTAGTAGTTAACTTTTAAACCGTATCAGCAGATTAAACATTCAAAGTATACTTAATCAGCAGAATATAGGATCTCATGCTCGGTGGTTTGAACAATTATTTTTATGACCCTTTTTGTTCATTCATTGAAGGAACTCCCTTATGCTTGGAAGAGAAAAGATGAAAACGGAAACATTGTATACGAGGGATTCTGTATTGACATTCTTAACGCCATTGCGGAGAAGATGAAATTCAATTACGAAATACAAGAGGAGGATTCGTACGGAAATTGTTATCCGGATGAGGATTATTGCACTGGGATGTACCAGAAGTTAATTGACAGGGTATGATGATTCTCCATATACTTTTGATATCATGTGTTGTCTCGATACCCTGAATAATGATATGCTAGACTAGTATGTCTTTGTTTGGGATTAAACTACAAATAAAGGAATTCTTAAAACTATTTGCATTGCTATTCATGTGACAGAACCGCCTTTTCTCTGCATGTGGCTTAGAAAAACACTGAGCTGGGCTTGCAAACTTTGATTTCTAAGTATTGAATGAAATTAATTTAAATATATCTTTTTTGTGATGAGGAAAATGCAAAAATATGAATAACTGCCGGAGTTATTGGTTATATGACGATGATCAAACAGTTTGCTCACGTGATAATTTTATGCATTAATGTCATTTTCATTTTACCTCACAGAAAGCTGATTTAATTGTTGGGGGCATTACCATTACGTCGGCCCGTGAGCAGTACGTCGATTTCACCAAACCTTTTTGGAATCTTGGTATCACAATTTTATTCCGGAAACCAAAACCGAAACCTGTTCGTCTCTTTTCTTTCCTGGATCCGTTCCACAAGGATGTTTGGGTGTACATGATTGCTATATATCTGTGTGTGAGTTTTATGTTTTTCGTCATTGCCAGACTGACGCCGTACGAGTGGTGTAACCCTTATCCCTGTGATCAGGACGAAGACATTGTGGAGAACCAGTTTTCTGTTCTCAATAGTATGTGGCTAACCATTGGATCAATCCTGCAGCAAGGTAAGCACTACTAAAGTTATAGCATCTTTTAATCGTCCGTCTTGTAGTCTATTTTGAGTTGAATGGATCTCAAATAATTCAGTTTCTGAACCCAATTTGACAAGCATAGGACATAAGAATAATTTTAACTTAATGACATTCCTTCATTAGTTTTGAAATATAAATTAAATTTATGTTCTTTAATTTAACAGGTTGCGAGCTTGCACCTCGGACGGTGTCTACCCGAATGGTAGCGGGTGTCTGGTGGTTTTTTACTCTGATTATTATTTCCTCTTACACCGCTAACCTTGCGGCCTTTCTCACGGCCGGCAGAATGCAGTCACCGATAGAAAGCGCTGCTGACCTTTCCAAACAAACAGAAATCAAATACGGCACTTTACAAACAGGATCAACCTACAGTTTCTTCCAGGTTTGAATACCGATCAGTGTAATATAAGAAATTGTATTTTTGAAGTAAAAACTTTTCTTATAGCATTTTAGGGAATTGAGAAACTAGGCATTTCTCCTTTACAAAGCATTACAATATAGGGAATATCCATGCATATGAAATAAGGGGAAAAATCGTGAAAGAAGATGTGATAACTTAAAACAGAAAAAGGAAATGAAAAGAAAAAAAATACTTTATTTGTTTCCCAATTCATCATGACATTCTGTGCTACAGGTTTGAAATGTAAAAGATACAGTTCTCTATTTATTCTTTTAATAGAAATATAAGTACTAATTGTTTCATTTTTAGAATTCCATCTTTCCTGTGTATCAGAGAATGTTTGCGTTTATGAAAAAGCAGAAACCTACAGTGTTTGTACAGAATTCTGCTAAGGGGGAGGAACGCGTACTCAAGGGGAATTACGCCTACTTTGCTGAATCCACAACAGTAGAATATAAGGTGGAGCGCGACTGCGAGCTCATGCAGATCGGAAACTGGCTCAACTCGGTCGGATATGGAATTGCTTTACCTAAAGGTTAGAACCGCATGTTATGAACAAGACGCGCCTCTTTATGATTTTGTTTCTTCCTTTAAAGGAAAGGGATAGTGGATTTCGATGGAGGGACAAAAGTTGTTCTTTAGTGTTTTGCTATTAAAGTTAATATCTCGCTTGTCACCCCTCTTTGCGCTGGATCCGACTTAGAAATTCGGAGGTTTATTTGTTTTTGTAAATAAGATTTATATGATATTTGGAAACTTAAAATTGATCATGAAATTTCTATCTTGAAATTTATTTTTGTACTAAGGCTCTCCGTACAGACACAAGATATCACAGGAGATATTGTACTTAATGGACAACCAGATCATCAAGAAGTTCTACAACAAATGGTGGAAGAGGATGTACATAAACCAGACGTGTGAATCGGAGAAGAAGGATAATAACAACGCCCTCAAAATAGAGAACATAGGCGGGGTATTCGTAGTACTGATGGGCGGAGTCGGTATCGCTATGGTGATTGCAGTCATTGAGTTCATCTACTATGCCTGGACTAAAAGGGACCTTCCGGTATCTCTCTTTCTCTCTCTCACTTAGTTAAAATATTTTCATATCGAGTTTCTATCTACATTCACATAGTCATTAGTCTACATTATACATTAAAGGATATTCTTTATGCTGTTATAGGACCCGATATGTACCCAAGTTAAAGATGAATTATGTTTCGCCTTGCGCTGCTTTGGGCCTTCATCAAAACCGGCTGACCACGTGATCAGGGCTAGTAAAAGCGACCTCTCTCGGAATGCAGTGTCCACGGCGTCTTTGGGACACGAGTACGCAAACACTATTCGAGATATACATGCCTAATGAATTCAGGCTTCAGTGATTTAGATGTATAAAGTTTTGATTGAAAAGTGCCTTTTTAAGGTCAGACGACAGGTTCCTCAAAAATATATAATTTTTCTTATGAATTTGCAATTGAAGTCTAGATATTTAAACATGATTCCTCACAAAAAATTAGGGTAGTACACCTTACCAGGCATTTGGACAAGATACCACTGGGTCATATTTCTTGTATAACACTTATAGATAATCTTCTGAATGGCCTATAATACCATTTATTGTGCACATGTATTTAAACACATTTTGAAAACAATGTAGAAATCAGAAGAGAATGACAAATATGGATATTTTTTATATATCACAAAGAGATACAAAACATGTATTTGAGGAAGGTGTCGTCTGACCTTAACGTAATTAGTTTTACACAATGGTACATGTATATATTTATTTTCATGAATCAACATTCATTCGTTTTTATGACATAGTTTGTTCGTAGTGATACTATGTTTCAGAAGATTGCTTTCATGTGAACATCGAACTTTATTTGTCATATCAATTTTCATTTATACTCATTCCAAAAAGTTTGTAATTCATGTTTAAAATTTTCATTTGATTTCATTCCATTAGAATTATACCTTTCCACGACATTCCTGTGTACTGTTTGTTTAGGTTATACTCGTGTGTTCATACGTGACTTATTCAACTTACTAATATGATTTGACTAAGTGAAAATGTCGTACTCGTTTCCTTTAGCATAAACTTGTTTGTATGTGATAATTTATTGAAGTTTGAATTTAAAGATTTAGAAAGAATTAGAACAGGCTAGGACTTGTTTTTGTCTCAGACTTTTATATTTATAGAACTTGGATGGGTCTTCGTTTGATGTGTATTTTGCTATTTATGTTATCTATGCCTTTTATTTATATATTTATACCATACTATATACAGGCCTTGGTTTAATATTTTGTTAAGGTGAATATTATTCATCTTTAAGTTGCGTAAAAATTTTGATATACATTTTTTTTAAATTTCATACTTTTACTGTATGACGAAGCAATTTAACTGTACTACCCATACATATACTAGAAGTTGACAGTATTTTAAATGGCTGTCTAAGTTTTAACTTCCTATGGAGATATGATAGATGCTTTACTATCTTATATCGTTCTTGGGTTAACATATAAAAATCACCACCACTCCCAATATAGGTAGGAAAAATAATAATGTAGTTTTTGTAATAATATCAATTTAAAATTTATTATTCCAAAACTGAAACTTGAAGAAAATATTTCTTTTTGAAAAGTATTTGGCTACTTTACTTTAAAAGCTCAAGTACTCCAATAGGTCAAGAGTTTGGTGTTCTAAATGAATATTCAAATTTTTGCTTCGCAAGTCAGGGATTTTGATTTCAAATATAATGAACACAGCATTAAAAAGATAAACTTATCGTTACCTCGTCATATGTTTCATGTTTTTCTGTATCGGCACTCATTTCTTTGATAAACACAAATACATCATATAAGTATTTGTCTGGTGCTGAAGAAAATATATATCATCAAGTTCATTATTGAAATGTATTATGAAAGTTTGAGGTGTTTTGAACAATAAAAAGTTTTTCTCTTTTCTTAATTGTGTAATTAATATTGTTAAGGTGGTGTTGTTCTTCTTGTATCAAGGCCTTTAGGGGCTCAGGGATGCGTTAGAAACGAGCACATGATTCGCATCCCCATTTAAAAATATCAAAATTATTATATATGAAGTAAAATCAATTTATTTTTTGTCTGAGATATGTTTTAATCTCTTCCTATCGTTGTACCTTGTGTAAACTAATTAGATCAATATATACTCTCATTTCACTTGATCTTATTGATAAAATGTTCGCATAAAACACCCATCCAATAATATGCCTCGTGACCTCCGCCATGTTTTTCTTATATTACGACATCGATACCCCTTTTGAGACTTCCCCCTTTGTCATTAGGACTGAATAATTAGAAACATTATACCATCATTGTCCACAGCGTATTTTAAGTTGATTTAAATTCGGTTAATTTATCCTCTCATGAAAGATGAGTTACATAACGAAGTTTGTGTATTCAGTTTGGAATGCAAAGTTTTGCATAGTAAGCCCAAAAAATTTTAAAATTAGGATTTGTAAATCGATTATTAATTTTCAATGACGATGGAGTTTTAATGAGGATGACCATGAGGACGTAAAAGTTAAAGACAAGGACATATTGTCGCAGTCCTGAAGGCTAACTATCGGACATCAAAGGTAAGTTTTAGTATAAACCAAGGCTAATTCAAGCCGAGATTGGATTATAGACACACATGATTTCATGTATTCAAAAAATCTCCCGAGAATTAAAATTTTTAAAGTTTGTTAAGAATTCGTTTTAGATAAAATTACATATTTGTTTTCAATATAATCATTTAAGAATTTGAATTTTACGTTTAGTGCTTACGGATTTACAGTTGTAACACATGAGATATATAGTTTTCATTTGTTCAAGACATTCCTGTATTTTACATGCATTTACTTAACTTTCATTTCGTCGTGTCATGCTGCTTTTATTTTCAATGACTTAATCATTTTCAAACGTATATTGTCCTCTTACAAAGAAAATGCACAATGCAATGATGATTAATCGAAAACATGTAAATAAATAAATCTATTAATGAAATCAAATCACATTTTCATTTGAACCTTCCTTTGAATATAAGTTTCAATTTTTTAAAAACATGTATTTTTCAAAATACAGCAAACGCAACAGCCCTGTTAGTTTTACCAACCTTACTCATTATTAATGATTCTGTTGACATTCAGTAACCCTGAAGTTGGTGATCTGGTTCTTTTATAGCACCGTGAACTGAACTATCGCTGAACATTAGAACTGTGTCTAACGCTTTACAGGTGCGTGTTCTGTCTTGAATGGCTTCACTACTCGACCTGGTCCTGGTAACGCTGGTCTTCAGAAATGTGGATACCACAGATGTACTCATAGGTATACCGGAAACATCATACTAATATCTAAATACAGGATCAATGTGAATCTAGTAAACATAAAGATACGTTGTAAAACTGTTAATGCAATTGACATCTTACTAGTATCTATTAGTTCATCCCCCACTATAGTAACAATGAGTTTTATATGTCATTTTACGTTCAAATTTTATTCATAATGAAAGTGAAATGTAGTACTTGAAATTGAACTAAACTTTGTTCATACTATGATTGTTCCAGATGGTTTCTTTGACTCTGAAGACACGCCCACGGAGCTGTCATTCAGGTGGACCTGTCAGCATGTGAACCTGAGGGGACTTCCGGGAAACAGGACCACGCCCATCCTACTGGTGTACACCTCCAACAGAGTCAAGAACAATTCCATAAGCATTGGCACGGATGGTAAAAAACAACACCAAATTTTCAAATTACAAAAATTATGTAAAGTGACTGTAAAGTCATGTTAATCTAATTTTTAAACTCTAATCAATTTGGAAATAGATAATTATTATGTTCTTGTAATATTTATACATTATCAGATCTTTATTGTTAAAGGTTTTCTTTAGCTTACTGTACAATAAATCCTCTCTTGTATAGTCTGTCGCAGAATTGAGGCTGGTGCAAAAGTAATTTTTGGTCCGTCTCCTGGAAAAGCGGCAAATTACATCAAGTCTATCAGCAAAAACCTGGAAATCCCGCTAATCAATATCCATGATGAGATTCCTTCCGGGTCAAAGGAGAGCCGTGGGGTCTCTGTTAATTTGTTCCCCCACTATCTCGCACTCAGCCAAGCACACCGAGATCTCATCAAACACTGGAAATGGGGAAAGTTTACGATGCTTTACGAAGACAACGCAGGTAAACTCTCGAGTGACACAAATTATTGATGATGAATAAATAATAATTCTTATTTACTGAAATCATCCTAGTGATGTTGTTTAAACAGGTCTGGGCGGCCTCCGTTTTTGGAGGATAGCTAGATTCAATATGGCAACCAAATTTTTTACCATATATGGAAATCGCAACGCAATGTCGGGTAGTTTATCTTCTGAATTCAGAGGATAACACAGGTTATTTTCAAACGCCTCGTGCCTACCTTTAATCAAAAAGTGCAAGCACCAGAGTACAATTAATTAAAAGATCAAACATTAAACTATCGATTGTATGTGGCGATTTGAGATTCTATGTCTAGAATTTTTACAATACGCTTTCAAAGTTGGCACTTCTTATGCTTCATTTCTACTTAATGTTTCTTGTTTTTTGTTGTTTTTTTTTGTTGTTGTTTAATTTTTATATTTTTCCCTATCAGGACAAATAAAATGGCATTTATAAATGCTCAAACAATACATAAATAACATTAATTTCATATTTTCTTTTAATTAAAAATTAGAGAAAAAAGATACACAAAAGAAAAAATACTGTAAAGACAAAATACACTCTGCCTGATAATGTAAGCAAAGATAAAATAAATATTATTTAGAGAAATCAAGAAAAAAACCCACTTTTTAGCTGTGCAGCATCCAAACTTCAGCTAGAGTTACTGGATGAGGCCTCGACGGGGAGTATACATCCGCAGTATATATATATTTCCACGGACAACGTAAGTTTCAGTCAGATTAGTTTTGATGTCAACAACGGGTAGACGTAATTGAATTTAAGTTTAACTGATATGGAGGACGGTATAACCTTGCTGTAGATGGAGATTGATCCCAATTTATTTCAGGGGTCTTAATAGTTCAATTTAATTAGATACACGTACAGGCGATACACACAGCTCTTTACTTTAATATGTTTACGAGCTTTTGATAAATTGGATCAGATTTGTTTTTTGACCGTGCTGTATTTTAGATACAGATTAGTTGGCTTATTTAGGAGTACAGAAGACTAATACAGAACGGAAAGTAGCTATGATCACTCCGACCCATGCAGAAGAGCAAACTTCAAAGAAAAACATCTCTATCCTGTCATTAAATGAAATAATAATGAAACTGAATTTTTCAAAAAAATGTTGTTGTTTTTTTTTAACTTTAATACTGTTAACACATAAATTATGGTACCAGAAAATGAGCTTGGCTATAATTAATTTTCAGACAGGAAAGGGTTCAAAAATCAGCGTACGGTACATAAACCGAGAACTGCAAGAGTTGCTTTGTTTTGAAAAGTCCGGTAGGTGGCGACACCTCTATCCTCTGTTTCTAGAGGATAAAATATATCCTCCAAAAATAGAGGCCGCCTAGACCTGTTAAATTCTGCTCCAGGTCTTATTCGACTTCAAGAAATCTTCAGTTTGACTACTCTACCAGACGTAAGAATCAACTTACAACAACTCAACGTTAGGGATCCAAGAAGCTTTCTTGAATTATTTTTAGGCCTTAAAGATGCCGGTGAAAACAGGATCGTAATAGATTGTCACTCCACACACATACAACTGATACTGAAAAAAGTAATAATATTTTCAATGTACGAAATTCTTAAAAGTTGTAACGAATTGATATTTTTATAATTGTCATTTTGTTTTTTTAGGCTATGCAAGTAAACGTACTCACCGAGTACTTTCACTTTCACTTTACCAACCTGGTGAGTTTGTTAAAGCTTTTGTTCTTTATTAACAAAATCCTTTGATGTTTTATCCTTTGTTCATTTATAATACCTCTCCGATCATCTTTACTTTGATGCATAACTTGAACATACATTTCTTTGCCTCTTTGTTTTAGGATTTTAGTATAGTGGATTTGTCTCCCTTTATGTATTCTGGGGCAAACATCACTGGAATGAGGCTTGTTAACCTTGAAAACCCTAAGGTTGCCGCTGTTGTCAATCTCTGGAAGAATGAACTAGAATCCAGCTCTTTCAGCCTTTCACCTTTGACCCCGGGTCAAACGCAAGTACCGGTCAGTAGTCTCTGAAGTTTCTGAATAATGTGCATTTAAAGTTAGGGGACGACCATTTAATTCTAAGGGGGGGGGGGCTGGCAGATTTTGGAAATAGATAATCTGTCCCTGAAATTGTTGAAAATAAATAATCCGTCCTCCCCTGCAAAGAAAATAAATAATCTGACCTTGACTTATGATATTTAAATATTGTGAAAATACCTTTTTTGATTTCTGTGTAATTTAACCTCAGAATCTTCAATTCAGCATTTTTTTTTTTGGCTCGCTTCGTTCGCCATTTTAGAACCAAATAATATTTAAAATCAGATTACCAGACTGGATACTTGTAGTCAGTTGATCAACATGACAATGTGCACTCAGTAGATGTGATGAATCACTTTAAATACAAGCAAATTCTTAAACACCACAAAAGATAAATTTTCTTGTCAAAGAATTATACTTCCCGATAAATTAATTACAAAGTATACAGTTGCGGCTTTAAGGAAGGCATACATGTGTATGACGCCTCCCCTAAAATTTCAAAGTATGATATGAATTATATTAATATTGCCATACTTTAGTACAATACCAATATTTTTGTGCCTAGTTTTACTCTTAAAATACTAGTACACAAAAACCCAAGAGCTTAAGGGGGCTTCGCCGCCTGGGCCCCCTTCATCCAAAGTATGATATGACTAGTATTAATTATGTCGTACTTTGCAACATAACTAACCAATTCCTAGATAATTGTGCCTGGTTTTACTCTTAAAATACACAAAAACCCACGAGCTTCAGGGGCTTCGCCCCCTGGACCCCCTTCATTCAAAGTATGATATGACCAATATTAATAATGTCATACTTTGCTACATAATAACCAATACCACTATAATTGTCCAGGTTTTACTCTTAAAATACCCGAAAACCCAAGAGCTTCTCGGGAATTTCCCTCCCTTGGCCTCCACCAGTGCTTCGCCCCGGACCCACTGGGGGCCTTAAGGCGGCCCCAGACCTCTTGCCTGAATGAAGTTTTACACGCCCCCCATCCTGAATCCGCCTATGGTGTATAAATGATTAGTCTTTTAGAATCAATCGATAAAGGTACCGTAAGACAAAGAAGAAAATAAATAATCTGTCCTCAATAATCTTGAAAATAAATAATTCTGTCATTGACAGGCATGAAAATAAATAATCCGTCTCAAAAAAATTTGCCAGCCCCCCCCCCCCCCCATCAGAATCAAATGGTCGTCCCCTTAGAACCTATGACGATTATTTCATTTAAGGAATGAAGCTTATTTCAACTTATGTTATCCGATATAACATAACTTGGGGCAGTTTACGCTTTATAAACCGCGAAGGGGTTATATCGGATAACGTAAGTTGAAATAAGCTTCATTTCTTATAATTTAATTTCAATGCAGACAATGAAACAATATATCCTCCAGAAAAAGGCTTCAAATTGAGCATTATTTTAAAAGTAACGTCAAGCGGAGTGATACGTTTTTGACGTAACTCATGGTGACGTAGGCAAGTTATGTTATACGAAATGGATTAAATCTTTTACCCAATCAAATGACGTGTTACAACTGAAATTAAATTATTCAGAAATAAAAAAAAAATAACCAGACAGCAGATTGACAGGATAACTATAAAGAAATAGAAATATATTTTAAATAGTGTTTATATTAGGTTGGAGCGGCGTTAATGTATGACGCCATTAATCTGTTGTATCGTGGTGTCGACCTCCTTACAAAGAGACGCCATGTCAACTTTAACCGGAAGGTCAGTTGTGAAGGCGGAAATAATTCTTTGCCATGGTTCAACGGAAACTCCCTCATCAACGCTCTCAAGATGGTGAGTTACTCAAAAGTCTTTGATTCACAAACTTCTTTCTGTTTGATGTTTTGACCCCCAAAGTCATTGATTAAACGGTTGCCTAGGTGACGTATGAAGGACTGACGGGGAGGATTCGATTAAACAATCTTGGGGAACGACATAATTTTTCTCTGGATGTGGTCAAAGTTAAAGAAAAGCCTCTCTTTAAGGTATTTCCTTCAAGGTCTTACTGTAATGCTGAGAAAAAGTGTATAAATATTGCAAGAAAATTCTTTATTCTTTACATGGCAGTCTCCTAATTTAACAGCAGGATATCTTGATTATAAAGATCCAATATCTATTTTGTGCAAACTAATGGAATCAGTTTTATTTTATCAGATCGGTACTTGGGACCATAATCGAGGGGTAAAAATAACAGCTAAATCCGAATTTCCCACTGACGTCAGAAAAAACCTCCTGACCAATAAAACACTCTCTGTCATCACCGTCTTGGTAAGGCATGTCATGACGTACGTTGTTTCTCTCAAGGAAATTTGAATTGAAAACCTTAGGGTGGTGATTGCTTAGAAGAATGAAAGAGAGAACTTACAAATGATGAATATCCAATAAAGCTGCTTCTAATAGATATAAATGTATGGAATGTAAATGAGTAACATTAAATTCAACATTAGCTTCAATCTGTTTCCAGGAACCTCCCTACGTGTTTGAAATCATAGACGATAACGGGACAGTATCTTATGAGGGATTTTGCATTGACCTTTTAGATTCTATCGCAGAAATACTCGGTTTCAGGTACAACGTGACCCCTGAACCTAACGGTCACTATGGTAACTGTTATGGCGATGTCTGTGATGGAATGGTCAAACAGCTGGTAGAAAGGGCAAGTTTATTTATGGAATAAATAAGGATAAATTTCATCTGTTCTGAAGTTGATACGTACATATTTCCATTTCTAATTTTTTTCTCTGTGATAACTCTTTGAGAGTTAGGGGAGTTTATTTCTTGATAATTCTGCCTGAATGTAAATTAGGCAGGTCGATAGGTCAGGAGCTAAGGAGGCCTAATACGCATGCAAATCTCGTGCGCATCTGTCTCTGTGTCTGATGTTAAGGAGGCCAAACATGCATGTAAATCTCGTGCGGCTACCTTTGTGTTTGACAACAGTGGGCGAGAACTATTGAAATTGGCGTGGAAGTCCTCGTGTAATTTAAATCTATTAGTCTACATTTTAAAAGTCTAAATCTACAATTTTATTTCACAATGAAATGGAAATATAAGGAATCACTGTCTAGTTAGTATAGTATGCCTAGTTAGTATGGGATAATTTAGCATAACGGGCTTGCCCGTTATGCAAATTATCCCATGTTTCCCACTATCGTTGATGCCCTGGCATAGTACACTAACTAGACAGTGATTCCTTAAATAGATAAGATATGTGCTTTTTACTTGCTTTCGGCACTACCATTACTATGTTTAATGTGAAAGTTATATTAAGGACAGACGAGACGTTCCTTAATAATAGATAAATTTTTCTAAGAGTTTGTCATTGAAGTGTTGCTACTTAAACATGTTTACTACATTTTTCTATTTATCTTATATAACCCTTTGGGGAAGAAAAATAATTTTCCAATTTCAAATGTTTAAGTGTTTGGATTTTTTAAAAACGTCTAGAAACTGGTTTAGAAATCAGAATGATATGAAAATTTTGAATATTTTTCATACATTACGAAGATATACAAAACAGCTTTTGAGGAACGTCTCGTCTGACCTTAAAAGTAAAAAATACATTTTTTATTTATCAAGAAAGTGGATTTAGCTGTGGCAGGTATGACTATCACATACAGCCGTGAAGAAGTCATTGACTTCACAAAGCCTTTCTGGAACCTTGGCATAACAATCCTATTCCGGAAACCGATGGCGCCCCCTGCCGAACTGTTTAAATTTCTTTCACCTTTCACATTCGAACTTTGGGCCTACGTCTTAGCGGTGTATATTGTGGTCAGTATCATGATGTTTGTTACCGCCCGACTGACACCTAACGAATGGGACAATCCTTACCCATGTGACACCACAAACGAGATTCAGGAGAACCAATTCTCTGTCATGAATAGTCTGTGGTTCACCATAGGAGCATTAATGCAACAAGGTATGGCGGGAGTCTTAATTGCTACTCTTGTGTTTAAGGTAAATTCATTTTAAAAATGTATCATAAAACATATAAAATGAAATGCATGTAGGTTCAGAGATTTCTCCAAAAGCTACCTCAACTCGTTTGGTAGCAGGCGTCTGGTGGTTTTTCACCTTGATCATGATTTCATCGTACACCGCCAACATGGCTGCTTTCCTTACGATCGAAAGAATGGTGAATCCAATCGAGAGTGCTGAGGATCTGGCAAATCAAAACGAGATCAAGTATGGGACACTTGAGTCGGGGAGCAGTCGAGCTTTTTTTGCTGTGAGTCACCCTGAAATTTTCATTTGAGTTACCTTTTTTGTGAACAGTCAATATTGAAGTGGTTTATCTTTGTTTTATTCTCAGTAAAATTGAATTAATTTGATCCCTTTGAACATGCTCAATTACAGGGCTCCAATGCCCAATTATACAAAAAGATGTATATGGCCATGAAATCAGCTACTCCAAGCGTGTTTGTAAAATCCTCCAATGAGGGAGAAAAGCGAGTAATGGCGGGAAACTATGCTTACTTGGCCGAATCGACAACGGTAGAGTATCGAATCGCCAGGAACTGTGACCTCATGCAGGTGGGACAACAACTCGACTCCAAAGGTTACGGGATTGGACTTCCCAGAGGTTATATTAGATGTAGATAATTTGAAGTAGATACTTTTACATATTAATAGCCTTAGATAGCTGTTCTTAAAATATGCATGTGTTGTTTTATAATGTTTCAATTTCATTTGTCTAAACAGAGCAAAGTTCGCCAATGTATAAGAACCGACGAGAAAAATATTTCGAAATTAACTTGACTAAGTATCATTTAAATTCGGATCTATTGTTATAGTCAGGTAAAACTATGCAAGCCAATTCTTAAATTGTTGGATGGATATATTTGTTGACCATACATTTGTGATCAACATTTATAGGAGTAAAATACAGTCATGCAAATGTATATGAATGATGAAAAACAAGAATATAACATGAAATAAGATATAGCGCCCAACCATGGAATAACATGAAAATTTGTCCATTTCTCCATCAATGTGAAAAAATGGTCTCGCGTTATATATTCATATTTTGTTCTTCAATAGAAAATTTTTTCTCTTCAAGATTCACCATACAGAGACAAACTTTCAAGCGCCATCTTGCATCTACAAGAAGGGGGCGTAATTCAATCCCTGTACGACAAATGGTGGAAAAGGAAAAATATCAACAAATTTTGTGACGACGATAAAGCGCCATCTACAAAGGCTCTAGAACTTAAGAATGTAGGTGGCGTCTTTGTTCTCGTGTTGACGGGCACTGTCTGTGGGCTACTGATGGCTGTAATTGAATTCATCTGTAACGCTAGAAAAATAGCAAAGAAAGGAGAGGTATTAATAGTAATAATCAATGTCTGACGTACCGTTGACAAAGAAAGTATTTATTTTGTTCTACAGCGTATTCAAAAATGATATACTAGTAGCTGAACTGAGTTTTAGATTCCTTTTTGTTTTACAGAATTCATTATGGTTTGAAATTAAACAACAACTCTACTTCGCCGTCAGATGCTGTAAATTCCAGAAAATTCCCAAAAGTGTATCTTCAGTCAGCGTTTTAGGGGACGATCTGGAAACAAGGAGCGAAGATGAACGACAGATCGATGACAATAGTGATAAGCTAGCCAATCAGAACCTACCAAGTAAAGAAAAGATACTGCTTTTGCAAAACAACGATCAAGAGAACGCGATCAGCAATGGAATCATTTCTTCCTCAAATGGTGACAAAATTGTGACCGAAAGTTCAAGTGAAGTTTAAAAGTTTCGAGATATGTTAGAAAACTAGACTGATACATGTAGAAAACATGTGACGTCAATTTATTTTTGTCATTAACACTTTTCTTTTACTGATTTTAACTATGTGCAATATTAAATATACATTGTAGAGCCTTTAACTTCAAATATGTCACTTCTAAATGCATTTCACCGGGAGAAAAAGAAGACGACAATTGTGCAATATATGAAGAAATTGTACTATATGTGTCTAATTTATAACCAAAGTTAAACTGTTTTGTACTAAACTCTCCAAGAAACCGAACGCTTCATTAACCTTTTATTCATTGTTATTGTAAATCAACCTTGTATACCCGCTGATTTGGCCAAAGACTAAATTTCTACATCATGAAATGTGTAACACAATCCTACAAGATTGTGAATTTTACCGATAATTTAATTTCATTTGTAGCCTTATTGTAAGAATAATTACATTAATATATATTTATGTTATCGATCATCAATAAAAGAGGGGTTTGGTAAGGACTTAAAGTCCCCATACTCTACTGCTATACGCCCAAGTAAGTTGTTTATTCCATATATGAATACATACATACAAGTTGTAAGTGTTGACGTCATCAAATTGTATTTTTATATAAGGTAGATAAACTTTCCCCATCACGTTTGCCGGAAAGAAAACCTTTTCCTCTATTGAAATATGGGCAAAAGACTTGTTAACTTGTAAAATGAATTGCAAGTCAATTAAATTTCACAATCTATACTGTAAGATTTATGTATTATCCCATTATAATTCAAACAAAGGTTATAGGCCAAAAACTGTCCATACTTTGAGAAAAGAGAACTGTTGGAGGTCCGTTAGGGCTGACAATAGTTCTTTCTTCTCACAGAATGGACAGTTTGAGGTCTATATCCTACTTAAAACATGATTACTCTATTGTTTTCAGAATGTACTCTCTTAGAATTTTTTCTCATCCCTTATATTTAGTAAGTATTGTCTACTTATTGGACTGTCTCAGGTGAAGGTTTTTAACAGTTAAAAAATTTACATTCATGTTAATTGTTAACTTAGTGACCAGTGACAGGTAAGTGCAATTTTTAAATGCTAAGTAACTAACTTAGGAATATTTAATCACAAGGCATGATATTCCAATACCATTTTGTTGAGATTGTGAATGCTGAAATCACGTCTTCTTTCGAGGGAGAAAGCATATTTTTGATGCAAAGCAAATTCAGATATGAAGAGTAATGGATATGTGAAGAGTAATGGATATGTCATTCTCAAGTGATATGTTGAGCCTTGGGTTGTCAAGAAAATGAACTTTGAGCTCAAACTGGATTTTTTCCTTTAATATCTTTCAACTTTTTGTCAATGCATTTTAAGGATACAGAAAAACATAGGGAACGTAGAAAGATTTCCGAAATTGAATCAAAAATATTTATATGATTTAGAAGATGTTAATCAGAGCAAAGAATGTAAACAAGCAGTAATTGTGTTCTTTAACAGAGAGAATGCTACACGACACACTGAGTTGATGTTTTCTTGCTTAAGGATATCAAGGATAAACAAATCAACAAAGATATAAGCTTTTTGTCGCTGAAGTCAAAAAGGAATCGGGAGAGGAGTAGACAAAACTATTGACAAAACACCCTTGCATTCTGGTCGTAGAAAAAACTATGGATGTGCTCCTGCAGAATAGTCAGCAAAATTACTCAAAGTACTAGTGAGAAATAAGGAGTGATTGTTTCTTGTCAGGAGAAGTGATATCACCTCTTGTGTTGTTGGTGCAAATTTCATTCCAATAGAATGAACATTCTGTCCTGCTTCGCGGTTTATAGAGCGTAAACTGTCCCAAGTTATGTATTATCGTACAACATAAATTGAAATGAGCTTCATTCCTTACGTAGTAACAACCAATATACATGTAATTTATCTTTAAACATGAATATGTCATATGGAATGTGTTGCACCAATTAATTATTTTTTTCATTTATTTAAATTAATTCATTTTAACAAAATACTCCCCTAGCCGAGAAATTCAGAACATAGAATTAGGGTAAAGAAGAAGTAAAAGACTTTACTATTCAAAATAACTTGAATGCAAACATTCATTATATATATAATAATATGTATTTATCCAAATGGATAAGTCTTTACTATTCAAAATAACTTGAATGCAAACATTCATTTTATATATAATAATATGTATTTATCCAAATGGATAATCAAGTGAAGGAGCTGTCGTAAACAACAAAATTTAAATAAAATACATGACGAAACTCTTCTACGTATTCATTTTACAATATGTTTCAATGATGATAACATGATACAATGATAGAATGTAGCATGAAAAATATCACAGTCTATCACAAATTATTCAGCGAAAATCACCGTTATGAATAAAACATGAATTATATAACCTGAAAACAGAGAACGATCTGACGAAAAGAATACACCAAAGAACAAATGAGACAAGTGTATTAAGGCACACTGACAAAATTATCCGTTTTGTGACGGATTAAACCTTTTGTCACGTCTCTGCGTCACTATATTCCACGTGCATGTATGCCCCCTCTCCAAATGAAAATTCCCTACCCCTAGATACAGGGGATTTTCTGAGTTCCCTGAGGGGTAGAATTCCATTGGATGAACTAGAATCTTTTGGCATATCAACAGTCAATGGACATGAGGCGTTATGGCCTTTTTTACACTTGGCACAACTCCGCTTTGTTTTTGATTTTTTTGATGAGCCGTGACAACGAACTGCAAACTTGAGCTCTTGTATCATTTCGGAACACAGCGATTGCTGAAATTCAAAATATTTTACTTTATTCATTATTTAACGTTTTGGAAAGCATTGAATAAACGTACATTTTGATTCTCGTTGTAAACTTTTTCTGCATATCTACAGCGATTTCAATCATTCTGCAAATTTTCAAATTCATTTAATTTCATTTACTTTTAAATTTAGTAAAATTTTAAATAAAAATAAGCGAAACTGTCTGTATTAACAATTTGGCATTATAATTCCCTACTCTGTCTTCTCTGGCATTTTTCTTGGATTTCCAAATAAATTCCAGGAAGGCCACAAGAACGGCCACTGCTAGACCGCCGAGGAGGACAACAAAAATGCCGCCCACGTTGTTGACATCCAGCGCGTTGGCCTTGGATTCAATGGCTTTGCGTTCAGACATACATTTGCCTGACCCCTTCCACCATTTGTTGTACAGTTCTTGTACTTTGCCGTCCTCCTGGAGGTGAAGAATGGCCAACGACAGCTTGTCCCTTAATGGCGAACCTACAGACAAAAACAAATACATACAGACTTTGATTATAGCCAAAAGCAGTTCCAATATGTCTGTTAGGACTAAAATGGCGTGTAAATATTGACAGGAGTTTTCAGACGTGTGAGGAGTGAGCAATATATTTATGTGTTTTTGACAGAAGTTCCTTTACACAATTGCTTCTCAAGGGGGCCAGCCTCGGAATAAGTAGAGTAGACTTATGGATAAAATAAGGCTTTAAGAACCCTGTGGATTGGAGCATCAGGAACAACTTAGGAACATATATGCATCTTTTTGTGATTTTTATTAATTTTGGATAACAAAAAAAAATCTTCTTGTTTACTTTTGGCCATTCACTGTCTAATTTGTTAAAGAACAAATACGAAAATACCATTTACATGTACTGTCTTTGCTGGCGTAAATGGTCGTTCTTCGGTAAAATAGCATTTTTTATTATCAGTCTTCAATAAAAATAGAATATCTAGAACTTCATGGATACTATATTGCTTCGTGATAACTTACCCATGGGCGTGGCAACTCCGAAACCTTTGGAGTCCAGAAGACCCCCCACTTGCATGAGGTCACAATTCTGTTGAACCTCGTACTCAATAGACGTAGATTCCATTAAATAAGCGTAGTTACCGGCCTTAACCTTTGTAACGCCTTCATTTGCGTCTTTCACGAACATATCAGGGTTAGTCCTCATGAAGTGCCACATACGGCGATATGTGTCTATTTTGGAATCCTGAAATTAAAAAAGGACTATAAACAGACTATATTCTTTATATTTGTCGAAAGTCTAAATATATATACGGATAGATGTAAACTATTTTTCTTTCATGAAAAATACCATTCTAATACTTCATATTTCGAAATTCAAATGAATACAAAATATTTCAATCATTTCACTGTTGTTGAATAAAGAAACATACCACCATAAATCTGAAAATACGTTTCCAGTGAAAATGACTGTACTAGCAATATTGATATTCCTTGTTTACAGTGCTTACAGCCATGATATAATGTAAATTAAAGTATGCACATAGTGCACATACCCTGAAAAATGTCATCGTAGATCCTCCTTCCAAAGTTCCATATTTAATTTTATTTTGGGCTGCAAGTCCCTCTGCGCTCTCAATGGGTGATATCATTCGTTCAACTGTTAAAAATGCCGCCAAGTTAGCAGTATAGGACGAGATAATGATAAGAGTGAAAAACCACCAGGTGGCGCCAACAATCCGGGTGGAAATAGCACGTGGATTGACGTCAGAGCCCTGCTGCATGAGCGTTCCCACCGAGAACCAGAAACTGTTGGAGAGATCAAACGTGTTTTGCACTGTGTCTGTGTCCGGGTTACAAGGATGAGGGTTATACCACTCGTAGGGACTAAATCGCGCCAGGACGAATATACAGAAACTCACTAACATGTAGGCAGCAACCACATACACCCAGATCTCCAGAGCGAGAGGGTTCAGAAACGAGAACAGTCCTGGCTTCTTTCTTTCTGGAGTTTTGAAAAGTATGCTTATGCCAAGATTAAGGAATGGTTTGGTGAAATCAATGTATTGTTCCCGGAGATAACTGATGGTTAAAGCAGCAACCGCCAAATCAGCTTTCTGAAATCAAACAATAAGGAAGGAATCTGAGGATATTGTTTGTGATGTCAATATCTTTATAATATATGTAAAAATGAGATGAAGAAGGCAGCTTACACCTGAAGAATGAGCTTTCCGTAGGCGCAATGAAATTCTTCCTGCATTACAAACTTTAAAGAAAGGATTATCCATCAAAATGCTTAAAATATTCAATTCGTTCAAAGTAAAGTCTGTTTTATACCCTATCAATGAGTTCTCGGACGATCCCATTCCATTCTCCGTCGTTAAGCATTCCGTACAGGCCATCTTCCACAGGGACGATTTTATATTCAAACCCCACAATGGCCGCCATTTCTTTCAGAAGGTCAATACAGAAACCCTCGTAAAGGTCGTTACCGAGCTTCGAACCGTCAACCCCAGGCTCCAGGGCCTTCATCATCACATAGGGTTTATCCTGAAATAGGTAAAGGTTAAAAAACACCTGAATTCATTGAACTGTTTTCACCTTTGTTTTTTATGCTAAGAAGTTAAAAACGTCTATTATAATTGTCTTTCTTTAGGATACCTAATATATTTCTTTTAAAGATATTTTTCAATTAAACAGCTCTTCCAAAACAAAACAAAAAGATCTTGATCTAGTTTTCCTTTAAGTGCAGATATTTAAGTTTGATCATAATGTACCCAAGCAGCATTGATTAATAATTATACTAATACAACATGTACATGACAACTTGATGCACTCAGTTTATTAAAATAAAAGAAAAATAGGCTTCATATTTACAACAAAAGTATGCAAACATTTTAATGTTTTAAATATGAATTATATACATATAACCTATTATGGAAAAAGGTAGAATACGTGTACTGTAATATAATAACGCTGAAAATGAAATTATATTTGTTGGTCAAGTCCCCCTTCCCCTTATTTGCGCTAAAACTACAAACCTACTTTGATAATACGCCCGTTTTTTGTTTGAAATGAAATATTTAAAGATAAAGAAGAGTATTCAAACCCAAAAGTCCATAAAACAATTAAAAAAACAGGACCTGAGCAAACACGGACCTCTAAAACATCAGAGGTGGGATCATGTGCCATGGTGGAGCGAGCATCCCCTCCGACCGGACAAACCCTCCGTGTGCTTCTTGTTATGATCGGGAAATGACTGAAAAGTCCGTTGTCATTTCAGTGTATAACTAATGGCCTAACAAGTAATATGAAAAAGTCAATCAGCAATGATAAACTGTATTTGCTGACAAGGTCTTGTATCGACATAGAACTTCCGAAATTTTGACTTTAAACGAGAATTGATATTCTTGTTTCGTCACCTTGGTCGTCAATAATCGACCTTGGTTTTTGAAATTATGCGAAGAGCATACTTTTGCGTATCGAACTGAGATATATGAACATCGTATCCAAGTGATGAATGATATTGCTGCATAAGTAAAGGAAGTTGACGATTGAAAAAGTTAAAGTTATCATGTTTATCATAATGCTTGGTTGTTAGATTACCATGAACGATTTTTTTTAAGTAAATCATCGAAAATATGAGACAGTCGTGTCAGACTTTGTGGTATATTTTATCTCAAGCTCACTAAGATATATCGTATCGACATAAGAATGGAAATAACCATCGTTAATTGACAATGCATCGTTGACACATCTAAATGTCGAGCTGAAGGCCACAGCAAGTGTTTTCTTCTTTTCACGGTACGAATTTGGACAAATTCGGCTTAAGTCATATTAATACAAAAATAGGTCTGTTAAGAACAGAAGCAATTCGTATTAATTGGTATTCTCATAGATGGTTAGAGTCCTGGTCTCCAAAATTCACACAGCTATTGTCAATCAGAAACCCAAGCATCATTTTGATGTCAACTTCACAGTACTTGTTTGTACAGTCAGATTTTTTAAAACAAAATAATTTTGCAAATTACTCATGACAAGGTAAGTATAATTACGAGTTCCATTCTTATTGAAAAAGCAGCTGACTATGATATCAAAAACCTGGACTACAATTCATCGTGGGGAATGGTTGTGTATAAAGTTGAGAAGTCTAAGTTTTTAAGCTGTTGATTTTGATAAAATCTTGTGATTTCAGCTGTTGATTTTGATAAAATCTTGTGATTTCAAATTGTCCCAAAGTTGATTTTGATAAAATCTTGTGATTTCAAATTGTCCCAAAGTTCCTTGGAATATTTAAGTTTCATTGGCGTCTTTTTTACAGCAATAAAATATGATTAAAGGAGATGGGTGAACATGACGAGAGATAAGCCCATAGTGCGATAAACAAGAAGGTGAAAAATTAAATCTCAATTTTATCAAAATTTTCCTTAATATTTCATCTAACATTAAAGTATACTTCATGATAAATCTCTTCAACTTGCACAAATCTCATGAAAATTGAAGTTATTTGCCTATGAAATATTATACAAACACGAAAGAGGACAAAACGAATCATTTTTTCACACTATAACACTATTTTTCGTTATGAGTGGGTCTTCTCTCCATTTTTTTGAAAGGTAATCCTCAAAGTTTGCATAAAAACATACATATTTTGGTTTCCAAAATTATGGAGCAATGACCAACTATACCTAAAAAATATAAGTTTATGACATAACTTTCGTATCTTTTTCTAAAATACTTGAAGTCCCTTAAGTCAATGGTCATATCACAAACATGATTTAAATGCCACACTTCATCAGGACTTGTATAGCGTAATGATTAGCGTGCTAGTCTCAACAGAGAATGCAACTCAGGATTTTTATTGCCAGGGTTCGAACCCAATGGATACCACATTATTTTTCTTAATAAAAGAATAAATTTTAACGAAAAATTTTCCTCAAAACTTTTTGTTTATCATGATTTTACAAAAATCAATGATGAGAACTTTACTCTAAATACTAAAATCACAATTTGAATATGATTTTTATATATCTGAAGCTTGTGGGTTTTTTGCACGCTAAGTTCACCCATCTCCTTTCAATGTCAATCTTTATGTATAGGGTCATAATGACTTACGAATAAAATGGAATATATTTAAGAAACTACACTTATAACATCTACAAACAATACATGTATTCATAATATACATGTACAAAATGCCATTCGAGCCATTCAACACCCAAGTCTAGAATGTAAAAGCCACACTTAATTTCTGGAATGCTTTATGTTTTTCTGTTGTTTTATATTATTGTTTTGAAAGAGAGCAGTAATTCATTGTTAGTAGGAGAAGACTATAAATTCTACATCAGATAAACGGTGGGCAAGAATTCACTACGTGCTTCTAATGGGACTCGTACCAGTTTGGTCGTCACTATCAAGGGACGATCGAGATTCTGAAAAATGGAGAGAAAAAATGGCGTTTCACATCTTTGGTGAGAATCGAAGGTTTGTTTTGTGTTGACATACATTAGACAAGAATTCATAATCTATATATTCCTGTAGTTAAGATACTGTCAGTGAAATAATGATTGTCAGTGTTATTACTAGACATGATATGAACGTATAGAAGAGGTTAGAGTCT
The DNA here is from genome assembly GCF_032062105.1 of Saccostrea cuccullata. NCBI lineage: Eukaryota > Metazoa > Mollusca > Bivalvia > Ostreida > Ostreidae > Saccostrea > Saccostrea cuccullata. Next base: position 130,884 of record NW_026926406.1, read on the forward strand.
GATAAATGATTGGGTCCTCTTAGGACACACTTACTAGTTTGGTGGTAACAACCAAAGTTTTGTTTCCGAAGGGAAAATTGTCCTTGATGTAGCGGTGTGTAAAGTTGACACCCGTCTTTGTATTGGAATTCCAGATCCCAACCTGCAAAGGTAAATTATATACATATTATACCCAACAATGTAAGTACGGTGTAACCCATAATTCCTCTTTGATGTATATGCATTGTATACATAAGTATATATATTTTTTTAGATTTGAGGATATAGTATTGGTTTGTGGGAGTGATTTTTTGGAGAATATGAAGTAGTAATGCAGATATAATTTTACATTTCGTGGTTGTAATAATTTTGTAAGTCTCTCCGTACCTTGAAAACAACGAAAATTAACCGCCACGAAAATAAGTGATTTCACAGTATCTGATTCTGGAAATAATCATAAATACATGCAAAGAGATCTACAACTTATACAATCCTTTTGACTATGTGTGTTGGTAGAGAAGAGCTCAGAGAGATTAATTTTTTTACATTTTAAAAAGGAAACAATAATTTACCAAGGATGCTTTGCTTTCGTTCAGAAACGCACTGTTGACTATCAACCAAAACTTCATTTCTGACAGAATTGTAAACTTTTCCATAGTTTGTGCATGTTTAAACTTTCTTGGTCCTGTGCACACGACCTGTACAGCTGACCTTTGTGAGTTTGGCATAAATGGCCTTCCTTGGTCTTTATCAGCTGACCTTTGTGAGTTCGGCAAAAATGATCTTTCTTGATTCTTTACACTTGACCTTTCTGAGTCAGGGATAAATTACCTTTCTGAATCCGGTTCAACCAACCTTTCTGGGTCATTCACCACTAACTTTTCTGAGTTCGTTACAAACGACTTCTCAGAGTCATTTACCACTGTATTTTCTGAGTCCTTCATAACCAAACCTTCTGAGTCCTTTACCACTGAGATTTCTGAGCACTTTATAACCGACCTTTTATTAGTCCTTTACCACTGAGTTTTCTGAGTCCTTTATAACCGACCTTTCTGAGTCTTTTACCACTGAGTTTTCTGAGTCCTTTATAACCGACCTTTCTGAGTCTTTTACCACTGAGTTTTCTGAGTCATTTACCACTGAGTTTTCTGTGTCCTTTATAACTGACCTTTCTGAGTCCTTTACCACTGAGTTTTCTGTGTCCTTTATAACTGACCTTTCTGAGTCTTTTACCACTGAGTTTTCTGAGTCCTTTACCACTGAGTTTTCTGTGTCCTTTATAACCGACCTTTCTGAGTCCTTTACCACTGAGTTTTCTGTGTCCTTTATAACTGACCTTTCTAAGTCCTTCCTCCGTGAGCTGCATCACATCCAGTTTAAATGTCTGTCGTCGTCCATTTCTGATCCTTATATCTCCCGTCAACCCGCGGATTTCTGACTAACACAATATAAAGCACCAATTCTTAGTTTTACATCATATAAAATCGCCATTGAAAAAAAAATGATTTGACAATGGCCCTACTTCCTGTAGATAGTCGTACAGGTCCTTTCCAGATCTCCAAACTTCTTCTACGTCACAGGACACATTTGGTGGAATAAAGATCTTATCCTTTGACAGGTCCGTTATTGCTTTAGCGAATAGCAACACAGCATCAAATATTACAGCCGACTCGTACTACGATGGAAAAAGACATTCAATATTAAAAAAAAATTCCAAATTTAAAATAATACAAGGGATTCAAAGTCATCTTCTCATAATTTATTTTGGGTGGAAGACAAATATTTCCTAATAAAGACATTATGCAGAGATGACAAATTTGAGTAAAAAAATCTTAAAACGGTCTCATCAGGCCTAGTATCTATTTGATCAGTCAGCATGTAAAATATTTAAAGAAAGCTTATTTTGATTTTGAAGAAGGAGTTACATGTATGTCTTTGCTTGTGGCCACATACCGGAATTGTACTGTAGTCCTTGTCGTATAAAAGTTTGAGATTTGTGTCTCTTTCGTAGTAATACATTTCTTTGATGATGCTTTTTGTGTAGTCGTCATTGGGATCAACCAATCGAAATCCGGTAAGATTCACATAGTTATACTTGTAGTCATACAAATTAATGCCTTCGATGTCCTTTGAATGAAAAGCAAAATGATATATTTTTCATTGATATAACCATGAAAATTATCTTGATATCAAGGAAACTGAATCCGACAAATCGTGATAAATTTTAAAAATAGGATGGATTATATTTATGAAAACACATACCAAAGTTGTGAGAACGTAATGATGGTAGGGATCTATCATCCCCTCCTGAAGCGCCTGAGGAAAAGAGAACAAAATTTAAAACTAAATTACATAATCCTGACGAAATGACTGGCGATCTATGAGAGACGAACATTACAAAGAATATCGACAGCCATGATAAATCTGCTTTGATGGAAACATGCAACCGCTCTCAGATTAAAAAAGAAAATCAAAATCACTAGGATACAGACAGTTCAATATGAAATCTAATGCTTTCTGTCGGTAAGCCATTTACATCTAAGCTCAGATAACTATAGACATTAAACGTTATAAATAGACATCCAAGGCCATCTCTAAAGAAAAATATATGTCCTCGCCGGACCGACTGGCTAAAATGACCACAGTCGATACTTATTCTAACTTCCAGGTAACATTTTTGTTATGTATTCTGGAAAATAGAATTTCTTAAAAAAAATTGAAATTGAAATTTTGTAAGAAAAAATTTGCATCTACCTACTGACCCAAATCTTTCACCCAAAGTCAAAAGAGGGCAAACAATGAAGATTGTAAAGTTAACCTAAGCATGTCTGTTTTAAACTTATTTTATAGTCGTATATTTACAGAATCTTATTGAATAAAACATGTAAAACAAAGTATTACAACATCAATTTCTTTTTCTAATTTCAATATTTACTTAAAACGCGAATAATTTAAGCTATTATTTCAATTGAAATATTTCTCTAACCGTTCGGAGTAGTACAGCAGTGTTCGAAATGTTCATATCCACAATGATATTGGTCCATGATTTAGATTTAGCCTCCTTAAGGACGTCTCGGACATTTGTTCTGTCGCCTTGGCGGATGAATACATTTCTGGTTACATCCTTTGTTATTTCATGTAAAATTGTCTGCATTTTTATTAATCCTAAAATGGAAAAGAAATAGTTTAGATTACTGTACAAGGCATGTAAACAATGAGAAAAATAAAAGAACATCATTAACCTCTTATTGAAGTTTGTTTTTCTCAAATAAATGTTTTCATCCACAGCGTCATGAATAATGCTCTGTTTTCAAATTCAATGAAGATTTAAAAAAATAAAATGTTACAGGAAAATGCTATGTGTACCTCCCTGATTTTCGTAAATCAGAAGAACGGTTTTCATGTTATAGCTGTGAATGAGATCAATGTATGCTTGGGATAAATGGTCTGATTTTGGATGGATGTTGATGGAGAAACCGGAAAGCAACGTCTGCGCAAGCGTGGTTTCCCGATATTCGATGTGTGGAATGTGAAGATGTGAACACATTGTGTTGGTGAAGGCGGAAAGATCCTGAGATCGTGGTCCGAATAATGTGGAGATACCCAGGGTGATTTGATCACAAACTGAAAATTAAATATTCATATATAAATACATCTTGACAGCTTTTTTACATTTAAATTACATGTATATACGATAACGATCTCTATCAGTATCAGCTTGGTTATCATCGTCCCCTTCGTAGCACCTCCATGATCCATTTTGATTAAAGGATAACATGGTTTTCAACCTTTTAAAATTTGTTGATGTATACACAATTAAAGATTATATACTGATAAACCAGCTTTGGAAAGTACGACAAGGGCGTAGCAGCTCAGATAGAAAAGTTCCAATCGGGTACGAATATTTGTAATTATAAGTAAATTCTTCTGTGTAACAAATATACATCTATCGTGTCTTTTTATTTTTTTTAACAGAATGCCTGTTACATTGATTAATATATATTGCTAATCTAATAAGAGTTTCAGCATGCAGATATTGTGAAACTTTGTTAAAATTTTTTTTTTTTTTGCTTGAATTAACGTTGCGTAATTCTCGTATTTATTCCTTTTTTCGTGTGTGGGAGCATCACTCTCGGGAGAATCCATGTAAGCTATCCTCTATTGATATGCTAACAACTTCTGCCAATTCATTCGGAAATAGACATTCCGTCTATTTAACTGTCTCGTAAGATAGCGGACATGTCTCTAGTGCGAAATAAAAACGACCTTGATAATTCAAAGGTTTTTCTTTTTTGAAACCTAAAAGAGCACAAAATCAAAGAACAAGGTATGGTTTCCAAACAAATTTTGCCCTGTGATTTTCTAAAAATTGAAACTGGTGTAAAAGTTGAAAACTGATGCTTTCTTAACAATTGAAATTCAATGCAGAAAAATCATACAAATCATTTTTCTCACATGTGATTCTAAATGCTATTTATGACGTCATAAACATGTGCATTTTCCCGTATTTTCTTTAAAAGTTGCAGAAGACACCAATTTTCAATGGAATTTTCTTTCAGATTATATTGTCCACAGTCATCGCCCACAAAGATCTTGAGATATGTGGTTTGTTATTGAATTTTGCACAAAATATCAAAAAAATTAACTTGGGCGACGGCTGTGGACACTATTTTATAAAGGAAAATCACCCTTGAAATGGGCCATTTTGAGGCTTTTTCTGTTGAAAATGAAGAAATGAATCACATTAATGACGTCATCTTTGCAGAATGGTAAACCTTCATGCCATATTCTTTCCTGATTTATCACAGACATATACTTAACTAATATTTAAGCCAGTTTCAAAACTTTTTGATGTCATTACATTTTTAGGGCGCAATAATGCCAAAACCCTACCTTCTTCTTTACATTGTGCCAGACTAAGATTTGAAGAAGAGTAAAACAAAGGATTTCTTTCATTGAAAAAAAGTGAAAACCCTTATAACCTTAATATACATGGTGTCCCAAAACATATGTTACACTTTTAATCATCTATAACTTTATCAAAACAAAAGTATTCACTAAGAAATTTTGTCAACATCTAGTGTAATAACATACATTGTATCTGACAAACTTTTGAGAAATTCTATCTAAAAGTCAGGTAATTATGATGTCCTTATGACGCCATCATACTTTTAATATGGAACCTTCATGAGAACAACTGGTAGAAATTGTAAAACTTTTCTAAGGGTCTAAATCTGCGACTTTAGTCATTAGAACCATGAGAAAACAACAACCTGCAATGAAATTAAGTGCTCAACAGGATACTTTTTTCTAGTTTTGTGAGGGAGGTTGAAGTTAAAGGCACCATTAATGACACATGACTTAATTCTGGTATTAGAAGTCCAAAGAGTGCCCGTACCATAGAGAACATTAAAACCATAATGACTGATAGAGTTGTTATACTGAAACTTTACAAATATCCCTTAGACGGGTCCTGTATGAACAAGAGAGCACCTTTGGTAAAGTTAGTGTTCATAAAATACTCAAATTTGAGTTAAAATGGATTCCTTACAAGATAAGTGTAACGCAGCATTTGAACGAGACAGAAATTAGAAATCATACAGAGTCTACCCATTGGATTTTAATTAGACCAGACTCTGAAACTTTGATATGCATGGTATTACAATGAAGTCTGCTTCCATTTTAACAATGTATTTAAAGAGAATCTTAATTTCTGTTGTTTGGTGAAACCCAATTTTATTGTGGGAAAATCTCTAAACTGTAAGAATGTCACCTTTTAAGCATGGTAAAAAACCCTATAGAAATCATGTTCAAACAATGTTATATTCAAATGAACATCATTTGGAACATGTTGTAGAATGACATGTGTTTTTAGGAGAAATGTTGATGATTAATAAGGAAACCGGGACAAATGTATGCGTGACAAAAAAATTATAATAATTATATTATATATTTTAAATTTCATTAAGGTAACTTGAGGCATAACATTTTTTATTATCCTTCAGAATTATACAGTCAATCTGATTGGTTTAGATAAATATTTTTTGCAGGGAGACAACTAGTGATTCTCTCACGCGCAGGGTGACAACTGTTATCTCCCTTCAGATGACAATGAAATAGCGTAAGCGTTAAAAAGCATGCAGGGTTACAACTGTGTTGTCGCCCTTTGAATAAAACTACAGTGGTTTAAGCGAGATAACTCCTATTTATAAGATATAATGGCTAAATATGTAATTTTTGGTAAACAATAAATTCTAACGATGACGTCAAAGTTGTCTGTTGACATATTTTGAAAGTATGGAATAGGAGCAGAGTAGAAGAAAATAAGAGGTTTGATTACTATTTTCTTCTCTATCTAATTGATAATGGTATATTCTTCAGGATAATAAAACTATTATGGACTGTTTACGCAACGGTAGAAAAATTATTAAAATTATCAGGTGCAAGCATGACAGTTTTTGCGCAAGCGCCCTCGGGTGACAACCCTACTCAGACCTGATAATTGGTGATGTCTCCCTTCTAAACAGTCCATAATTGTATAATAGCGGTTTAAAAGTGTAACATATGTTTTGGGACACCCTGCACATGCATACCGAGACGAAAGTGTAAGACAATAATTTTTAAAGGACTCTTAAGATACAGAAATTGTCTCGAATTCGCTAGATCTAGCAAAAACGTTCGTGTGGTAACAAGGTGTTAACAAAATCATTATAACGACAACAGAAAGTTACAAGATGTTATCGAGGTTGCTGAAATTTATTCAATTTATCAGTGAGAAGAAAGCCTCGCTTTAAAAACTGGTCATACTCAGAGTCAGCTCTTCAGAAGCGAATCAGTCGAAGATATTAACGATAAGCAGGTGATAGCTTATACTGTATATACATGTATAAGGAAAGCTGATGATGGAAAACCTGAAGTCCTCTCGTTTGTGATACAATTTAGTAGTTACTTAACTTTTATCGTCTACAGTCAATAAAAGACCAAATATGTATCTTTCTTTTCAAGTTCACTTGAATACACACTTTTCATACAACACTGTAAAATCGGGCAGAAATGGCCTTATGAGTAACAAATAGAAAAAACTCATTGTGTGCAATATTGGTTGATTGGGAAGTATAGTTAATTTCGTGGAAGATTTTAGTAAATTAAACATAATTTCGGGAAAATATTTCCATTTCTTATGTTACTTGAATCCGAAACATCAAAAGAATGCTGAAAATCTATGTGACAGATCCAAAAATTCTCACTTTCAAGGGCCTCTACATACATACCGAATCCAATCAAATGTACCCTCGTGTTATTTATTACTGCATATATATAAACTCTTTTGATTCGCCACGGATCAGAAGTGCTAAAATGTGCTGGATGCTAATAATAGCTAACTTATTCTTTTCTTTTGATTTATATCAGATATAAAGGAACATGGGGTGGTAATTCAAAGAGTAAAACACAATTTCTGTTAAATAATTGCGTTTCGATGCAAACATTGAAATACGAGGCAACTATCTTAATTAAAATGAATTTATTTTCGAAGTAACTTCAAATAAAATCTTAATTGTAAAGATGTTCTGTCAAATATATCCTTATCCCAATTAAAGAGGGTCTCTCCCTCTAGATAAATGTCGTACTATATTTCAGCAGACATCGAGTTTTTACAGTTTATGAATGAAAAAATAATGTTCAATACACTCATAAAGAACTCGATCTAGCTCATCTCTATTTCCTAAACTATAGAAATTATCTCTGCCAAAAACACTGTTGGATAAACCCTGTCACATTAGGCTGGATTTATAGCTGTTCTTCCTTGAAGCATTGCAAAAAAAGTATTCCATCTAAGTAGGATTTTGCTGTGATTGCAGAGTTTATACAATTTAATGCATCTTTAGTTACAGTTTACTTTAAACTTCCGCTTTGTTGCAGTATGCAGTAAGTCTTATTCTGGATAATTAATGGTGATAGGAATCCGAATGATCAGGGATCGTTTTCTTGATACCAATTTAAATCTTTCCTTCGGAACCAAATCTTTGCAACGGTAGTTCCTATAACCTATAAGGATAGTATCTGTAAAGGTTATTTTTTGTGAACCTATATAGAGAAAGAGTCGGAATAATTCAGACAGGCAGACTGAATAGCGGTGCATTTTATTTTAAAATTTATATAAGCAATATTTTTAATCACAAAAAGGCCCAGTCTTGTATTCCAACATTTATTTCAAACTGAATACTACACCCCATATTTTCTACAAATATATTCATCTACTATTCCTTCCAAACTTTTAAATTACAAGAAATTTTAACAAAGCCTGGATATCGAGCAGTTGGAACATAATCCTCCTACCTGTTCATGTTCTTCAACCTACAACTATAGGCCTGCTGGACACGTTATAACTCGTGATGTAAATATAGTTTTTTTTTAAAAGAGCAAACATTTAGTGAACCCCGAACTTTCAACTGCATGGTGTCATAATTTCAAAAATATTATGAATTCTATGGTAGATTACGCCATGTGCGGGGTCAGACATAGAAAAAACATTGTCATAATGGATTCGATGTATTAGATGTATGTTAAAATCTCGCATCAAGAGAGCGGAGAGCAATTTGAAAACCATCTATTCTTCTGTGTTCATTAATTCAGAAGTGAAAAAATAGATTACTGGTCACAGCTGAAAAAGCGGGTAACAACATTTTTTTGTACGGTTCATTATTACAATAGCATTTTAGAGGATTTGGGATTTATTTCTACAAGTAGAAAACCAACTTATACCCATAACCCCCTTTCTCAGGAGGACGTTTTTCAAAAGCATGTGTCTGTTTTGAATATTTTTAATATTCCCAACAAATGATTTCAATTTACCATGTCTATCTTACATTCCAAAACCTCATAAAAATCCTTATAAACAAATATACAAAGCGGGTTCCAATCAATGTTCTACCAAGCGTCTTTTTCTTTACTCCTCACTTAAATATTAACAGCAGTGACGAAGAAACTTTAGAGGTTCTGTGCAATAATACTTGATTGTTTGAGAAGTGGTGTAAATCAGAGGTGGATACGTAAAATTTTAAAGGAACGTTCTGAAAATTTGAAATCACAAAATTTAACCAAAATCAAAAACATCAAAACGTAAGATTTTTCATATCTATATACTTACAACCATTCCTCATGATAAATTAGAGCTAGGCTTTTTGACATAATTGACAGCTCTTTTTTTCAATAAAAATGGAACTCGTATATTAATAAACCTTGTCATTGGTCATTTGCAAAAGCATTTTGTTAAATACAGCTCAACGCACTTTTTAAGCTCACATGGTTTTTCGCACAAATTAAGGTCACATTGCTATAATGTAATATTGTGTAGAGAGACAACAAAATGCATTTAAAAAGTACCTGTTTACATTATTTGAGTTTTATTTCATTAACATAAACATAATTTACACAAATCAGTTAATAGAACTTTGATATATTCATGGCTGCAAAATAACAACTATTCCCATTTGATTTTTTGTTGTTTCTTGCAAATTGTAGCTGTCGTTTTCTCCATTCTTTTGAAAGCAGTATCTCTTTGCAGAAACGTAGACACAGGCACAGTACAGCTTGTGTAACTTGTATTTTCTGTATATTCTGACTCTTTTGCGCGCGATAATAGTATTTTTCATCTGTTTGACTGCTTTGTGTGTTAATAAGGTGGTATTTTTCAGAGTTACCTTCTAAAAATCTAGAATCATGAAAGATTAATCCCAATGCAAAATTTTACGTTTCAAACCGTAAATGCAATAGAATTTTCCTTTTCATAGTGTAACATGCAAGGGAGGTCACTGCCTGTGAACCCCCGCGGGCTCGTACCCGTGATAAAAACGGATAGCCCTGAGATGCTGCAAATATGTACAATGCGCAGTCTTAATCACTTCGTACTGCGTATATTATGTTTTAACTGGTAGCGAACAAGTGACACTGGCAGGGAAGTTCACACACCAGCGCACTTCCACAAGAGACAAGCAGGGACGACCACACTTGCCCTTGCGCAGTGACAAGCAGGGATGACCACACACTTGATACTAAGACACGGTTCTAGACCAGGGACACTGGTAGGGATGTCCGCACACCAATGCCCTACCACAAGATGCATGCAGAGATGTCCTCACACCTGATCTTGCGCAGCAACATGCAGGGATGTCCTCACACTTTATGCTAATAGATGCTAATTCCAGAGCAGGGATGAACACACACTCTGACTAGCAATAAACAGGGATGACCGCACACTTACTACTTAGAGCAGTACAATATAAGCAGGGATCTCCGCACACTTACATGGACACACAAGGTTCTTCAAGTTTTACCTCTAGAACGTCTCTCGTACAACCGCCAGTAAAACCGTACATATTTTAACACCATATAAAATACTTAGTGATTATTTATTTACAAACTAATTAAAACACCAATCAAGCTTCCAATCAGTCCAACTAAAGAAACATACAATGATTATAATTGATAACTTTAATTCGAATTCAACACTAATTAAGTATTTATTTTTAAAGCATATAATGAGTAATTAAAAATAACAAGGGCGATAACTCTCGCTATAATAAAAATAGAGAATACAGCGTTCCGCTTCAATAGAAAGAATATACTATTTAGAAAATTAAACAATACTTCAATATCCTACCCTTAACTGTGGTTTCCTTATGTAATGTTATCATTTTTCGGCGCTACATTTCGACAAAACCAAGAGGAGTATAGTAATTGAGCAAAGAATTTTGAAAAATACTCACCTTTAAAAAGAAAATCAAAAATTTTTAACTACATGGTATGTATAAAAGCTCGTTTTATATAATTTGTAAAAACTTATGGTAGAATCCTATAGTAGAAACATCGTACCATTTATTGATTAATTCCCCTTTATTACATCCACTTTAGAAACTTAAGATAATGATTCTAAAGGACTTATGTCCTCGACATTATATATGTAATATAACGTAGGGCTGTTTCATCGTACTGAAGTTAGAAAATGGTAATTTTTATAACAAAAATGTAACCTTAATTTGTGCGAAAAACCATGTGAGCTTAAAAAGTGTGTTGAGCTGTAGATTGTAGACACAGGATGCTTGAGTTATTGATTATATTTATGTGGTTTTAGAGACCAGATCTTCCAACAATCTGTTTGAATCCCATAATTACGAATTTATACCCGTCAAATACCCGATATAAGCAGACCTATTTTTGTAACTATTAAATGTAGAATTCATTCCAAACCTTATACACAAGAAGAATCCACCTGCCTTGGACTTCAGTTCGACATATAGATATATCTACGATGTATTGTCAGTAAACAAATAGTTATTTTCATTCAAATGTTTCATATTTGGATATTTTACTAGAAAAAAAGATTTTTATGGTAATCTAACGACAAAGTTTTAGGATAAACGTGGTGACTCTAACTTTTTCAATCGTCAACTTAAGTCCCTTACTTATGCAGGAATGCACTCTTATTTCCTGCATATGAGGTTATATCTCTCAGTTGATTCAATACACAAGAGCATGTTATACTTAAGAGCAATTTCTAACGAAGTAAATTATTAACAAAAATGTTGTTGAAACAAGAATATCAACTTTCTCGTTTTAAGGCAACATTTTGTAAGTTCTTTGCTCGATCCCGTGACTTGTTAGCAAATACAATCTACCATTGTCAAATGCTGTCTGATGTTTTTCATACTAATTTTTAGACCAATTAATTGTCGACGGATTTTTCTGTTATTTTCCGATCATGACACGGCGTATGTGACCGGTTGGCAGGGGATGCTCGCTCCTCCATGGCATCGGATCCCACCTCTGATGTTTTAGAGGTCTGTGTGTTCTTCCCCTGATTCGTGTTGTTTGAGTAAAAATATCTCTGGGTTTAGGGCTTTCATGTTTATTCACAAAAAAGATAACGTTCTCTTTGAAGATACTGTAGAAGTACTTTTATCTGCGTGGTATTAATTTACGCTATGTACGCGGTCACAAATTTTCCGCGGAAATTTGTCCAAGCGTACTTAATATAAATGTAAGGCATATAGTGACAATCTAGGAAATCCGCGAAATTTTCTACACGCGGATTCAACAGAAATTGAGAATCCGCGGAATTATGACCCCGTGGAAAAAAGTACGTCTACACTAGAAATAATCAAGATTAGTGAAAAAGTAATGGTACCTTTGGAAAATTTTCAAGAACCAAATGACAAGAAACAATTATGCTACGTGAAAGCTTTTTTACGTAGTTTCAGTTCAAGTTTGTTAAAATCATGACCCCAGGGATAGTGGGACCACAATGAGTAATTCAAGTTGTGCTATTTGATCAGATCAAATTACTAGTTTTTACGTGTTACTCTACCTGAAATGGTTAACAATTGACGACAATTTAATGAGGTACAATGCATTTAAAATAGTATTTTGGATGAGCGACTTACTTTCCATTGATGACGTGAATGCGTCTTCCACCGACAGACGCCGTGTATCGTAGCTAAGCGTTGATCCGCCCAATAAATTTTTCTCATGTTTAATCCTGTAGACTGCGTACTTGAATGCGTTCTCTGTTGTACTTTCCTCATTGCTGAACAAACCTCCTAAAACAATAAAAGTTGAGATTTTTAACAGAACGAGAACACGGTGTAAGGACGTGTAAAACTACTAAAGAATGAAACATTAGTAAGAAGAGTAATTGTAAACAAAATATTAAAGACTGGAACAAGTAAACAAACCATTTAGTATATCTGAAAATAAATTTCATTAAATAGTTTACAAAAATATTTTTATGTGTACATAAATCTCTCTTTATTGCTTTGTGAATAGAAACAGTAGAAAGGTTTCTTTTGCCTGATTACCAGAGAAGAGTTCAACAAGAAATTGTAACGAACACTCTTCAATTAGCAATGTATGTAATTGCAGCCACTAATTGTAAAGAAATATAATCTATTTGACTGTTTGAAATGAAATCTATCATCAAAGATTCATTTCATTTCTTTCCTTTTTTATGTATGTGTTCTATCAATAATCATATTTCAGCAGAAAACAAATGTGTGATACGAATCGTACACATTTCATCAATGGGGGAGGAGGAAATCCGTTTCTCATCTCTAATCCACGATTAACATAAATAAATTGTACTCAAGGACAATATCATATTACACCGCATTTTACTCCAGATGCGTGTTGGCACCGAGTAACCTGCACGTGAACGGAAGGACTGGAGAGACCCTAAAGAGGAACAAAGGGCATCTAAAGCATATACATGTATATCCCAGAAGAACCCCATATTTACATAATCAAGTTTGTGGAAAACGAGACCTGATAATTTAGATAAAACGTGCACAATTGTGTTTTTGCGGTGGAGGCAGGTTCGTGGAAAAAATAATACAATTCACTCTTGGCAATGGAAATGAAGACCAAAAATAATTAGTGAGAGATGTTCCGTGTAACAGAATTAATCTGGCCGTGTTCCGAATGGTGACTTCGGAAACTATCGTGACAAAGACAAGCATGATGGATGAAAATATAATTAGCGTCTTCTAACATTCAGTTTCCGCTCAACTCATACTTTGCCATTTTAACGGAAGTAGCAATGTCAAAAAATTCAAATTATCCGTCGCCTTTTTGTCTATAAAGGCTGCATGCCTCTTTTGAATTAAAAATTGATGAATGATATTATTGTAAAATATTAAAGAAATTGTTTGTTTAACTATACTATATATGGATTTATACAAAAAATATGTTAACAGGTATAAAACTACTTAAAATTTTTACATAAAACAAAACTAACAAATTTGATTTCCGTAATTATCTTTTCCCCCCTTCTTTTGTTAAAATAGTAAGATATATTTGATAAAAAGTTGTTATTCTGTAAATCTGTCATGGCCCTAACCTGACACAGTATACATGCAAAATTCTGGGGCATGAGATGAATATTCTTCCTCGGTATGTTAGGTTTATTTGCAAGGTCAAACTCTTTTTTTCGCAGTCAATTAGCAATGACATATACATATAAGGAGATAACAAACAGTATTCAAAATCAAAAATCCGTTCACACAATACAAGTCAGGATAAGAGCTGCAAATGTTATCTCGATGATTTCCGGCATAAAATGATTAGATTCGAAGAAAAAACAAACGGAAGATTGAGGACAATCAGGCGTAGTTCCGGAGACGCAGGTGCTTGCAATTTTTCAATTTTTTTTGTAAAATTTCGAATTGAAAGTTATTAATCAGGTCTTTTTAAATGCTGAATTACAAATAAATGAAAATAACTTCACGTGATTGGATTTTATGATATTTAAAAAACTTTTTTGCAGTTTAACAGCTTAATTGACATTAAAAGCAAGAGAGGGGACTTATTAAAGCTGTTCCTGTTGCTATATCCGATTCAAGTCAAAGGGAGAAGAATATTTAATTAGAATAAAAGAATATTAACAAAGCTTTAATTTTCTCAAGGGGGTTTCTTTATAGTGTATCAACCATGTACCAGCCAGTAAAACCCCAGAATTCTTTCTATCAGATGAAAGATTATTTTAAAAAAGGTTTATAATGTATGTACTATTTTGCTGAATACGGATAACCTTTTAAACTTTTATACAGAAATATAGGGGAAATAAATAATGTACGTATATTGCAAATACTAAGATTGACTTAAGAATATTTAGTATTACAAAGTTATAAGAGTTTTTTTTATAACAAAGATCTAAAACCAAGAAAACAACGAACATTATTTCACAATTGTCGTGGTGGTCTTTATTTAAAATATGTAAATGTTTAAAAATAGAAATCAGCTAATCCTTTTAATTATACAAATTCTCGGGAAGTAAATGTCAAATAATATTCATTAACCACAAAAATATTCGAGCAGTTGATTTTTATGTTTAATGTTTGTGTTCTATCTCCTCATTTAACCCCTAATTTTTGTACCGCTGATAACACAAACACAATGCAGTCTACTTTCACTTTTCAGATTCTTTCAGATTATTCCGCGCCATTATGTAACCTAACAACTTCCTGGCTTTTGTGTCAGATATTTAGCCCTTGGTATAATTAGGTAAATCTGCCAGAAAAGATGTCACTCGATATCTTCTGTATTTAAAATGCCAATATAACATAAAACCCAACCAAATTTCGTTCAAAGGCCAATGAAGAAAACAGGCCAAAATATTTATTACTTTGTGTGATTTGCTCCTTTCTCCCCCTTGGAAATTGCTCTATATTTCGCTATCTTCAAGGGAAATTATAATGCCATAAAAGGATCTTGTTCTAGATTCACAAAATACATTTTGTATATCAAATCTGATGTGATTTGAAATACTGAAGAAATCACGACGGCCTGAATTGCTCTTGATGATTCTTGTTCTAGATGATAATCACTGCCTTTTTGACGAGAGAAAAAAGAGATAACTAGTTTTTGGACGTTACACAATTATAAAGCCATGACCGTCAGAAAAAATATGTTTTACGCACAGAACACTATAATTTTAGCCTAAAAAGCAAGCAAGCTGCTCTCTTCGACACCGGATCGTGTGGAGTAAGGGTATTTTTCCGGAACTGTTGATGTAGATCGATTTTTCCGACCAAGCAAGGTGGGCGTTAGTATTATATAATTTGATGTTTATTGTTCTGTGAATTTCCACAATAGAAAAAAATCTTATCGGCCGACGTGGAGGAGTAAAATTTATGTGTCACATTATAGATAACAATCAGAAAAGAATGCCCATCGGAGTCAGACTGGTTTCTCAAACAAAAATGAATCGTTGTTAATTCATAAACATTCTTTCTCTCATGAGAAAGAATATTTATATACTAAATATTAATAAATGCAACTTATCTATTGTTCATGATAAAAGTCTTCAGACAATAAGTACCAAATACCAGCTAAATTATATGATAAAACGAGATGACTTCAGCTTTTCAATCGTCGGCTTTCCTTATTGATAATAAAAAAAACATTTAAACTTAACAAAGATCAAGTGCGTTCGATTCAACTAAACAAAACTGTGAGCATAAAAAAGAGACCCCGGACAGACCCTGGTAGAATCAGGTGCCATGGAGGAGAGAGCATTCCTCTGTCGACAGCCCTATATATTTTTCAGTAGACGAGGTGTTTGGAAGTCAAATTTACCCTAGAAGTCTCACAAAATATGAGTATCAAAATACAACACAGTGTTAGATCTTATTATATTAGTAAATAAATAGTCTTTAATAATAAAAAAAGGATAAGTTCGAAAAGTCTAGAGATTTTAGGCTTTCAATATGTTGGCGTTTTATTGAACGCATAATTTACAATAGATACATTCTTAATATGAGTTTTCAATATTGAACCCCCCTTATACACTATAATGTTATCTAGTCAACCGCTTATCAGCTTATTTATGACTTTTTGTTGCAACTAGCTTTAAATGTTTTCATTTTCACACAAAATTAAAATTAATAATTTAATGTGTATAACCTTCTATTAAAATCTCAATATTAAGCAAATCGTAACACTGGGAAGGGTTACTGGAATGATATCATTAAATTATAACATTTTAAGGTCAATCGCTGATATTTCAGTTAAATACTACGAAACGAAAATATTAATTTTGAGGAGTTAATTAATTAATTAATACGAATAAATCAATTGGATAATATTTAGCTTGATAATAAAGGAGTTATGAAACTTAATTTGGTGAATATTGCCGTATTCCAGAAAAAAAAACATCTTCTTATTTGTCAATAGCCTGTCTCGGTTTTAATATTCATCGTTCTCAGAACATAATCTTGAGTATCGAATAATTATGGTTACACAAACAGCATATCTAGTTCATAGTGGAATAATATTTCACGAATAAGGAAACTTATCGTCGGAAACCCTGTCACCTCATTTGTCACACAGTTTATTTTTCAGCTGGCTATCATCTTTTACAGCAGTAAAACATGACAGACTCGGCGATGTCTCTTTTTCAGAGTAAACTGATTATATAAAGCTGACATATCAGCAGTCTCATTTAAAGTCATCATTTCGTAATTTCTATGGTAGATACAATGACCTTGTCAGCAAATACAATTTATCATTGAGTCAAATGCTGACTGGCGTTTTTCATACTTATTGTTACTCCATTTTTTATACACTGAATTGACGACGAATTTTTCCGATATTGACGATCATGAAAATGAGCACACGGCGGGTGTGGCCGGTCGGCAGAGAATGCTCACTCCTCCATGGCACCTGATCCCAATTCCAATGTTTCGGAGATCTGGGTTTGCTCTACTCCTATTTTGTATTGTTTCATGGACTTTTGATCTTAAATACTGTTCGTTATCTCCATATGTTTTGTGTATAGAAGTAAATATCAGTGATTTACAAAATGTTGTCGATATATGTGGCTGCCGAGTTGATCGAAGGTCACAAGAATTGTTTTCTTCTTTTTATTATATTCTGCTCAATATACAAATATTCAGACACCCAACCCCACGAACATGAATATTTCTAGTTTTTAGGTCAGTCGGTCACCAGTTAAAAATCATCGTGAAATCCTTTAGACTTATTCTTGTTGGCATAAAATTGGAAATTTTTACATAAAGGATGCCAAAAATTGGTGCTGACTGAAATATTTGTGCGAGACATAAAGTGCTGAAATCCATCTACAGATTGCAGTATGACACCCCCTGTTGGAGGAATATCACGTTTGTAGAGTCATACTATTAGTGACTTGTAAATGTTTCAAAAACAGTAATGCCATGTCTCGAAGGAATTTAACTTTTTCCAGCTATTACCCTATATTGCATTCTAGATGCAACTTCAATTCAACACTTCGATAAACCTTATCATTACATAATTATTAATTAATTATTTTAACATTCCCAATAAATCTAAATTAAAAGAGCCAATTTTTTTATAGTAAAGAAAAAGCATTATATTCGTTAATTCAATTATTAATTTAATTTAGTCGTTGCCTGTCTGTGTGTTGTTAAGTAAGAAACATGGGTAAAACCTATGATCTATAAAAGAATTTTGATGACTTGTTTCCATGTACAACTGACCTATTTAATGTGTGATTTATTATTAATAATAAACAGATGTCTGATTGGGTTTCCGTCACTGACCCGCTTAATCGTTTCGATTCATCCTCTCATTATTAGATCCATACCGTACGAGCGTTAGAAATCAGAGATTTGGTTTTTGAAGACAAATAGTACCACATGCCGTGATCTTTAATGAATATCATAATCTCTCGTCTTACGAATGAATGTTTCATTAACGGGCGAGCATAGAAATATATCCGTTGTCTCAAATTGAACATAGTTTGCATTTTTGAAATTTGTTGGAGATATTTATGTTTGTGGTTATTAATTCGACCGTTTGAAAGTTAAAACATTTATGTACTCATTTACAGAGATGAAACATAAGGAGATAACGAACAGTATTCAAGATCAAAAGTCAATAAAACAATACAAAGTAGGATCAGAGCAAACACGGACAGACCTCCAAAACATCATATTTCTGATGGCAAAGTAAGTTAAAGAGAGCAAGTTTCAATATTACATATAGAAATGGAATAAAAAGTTCCTTTCAAGCTACTCACACTTGGTGTATCTAGATCTTCGTTAAATGAAGCATCAATGCACGCTTTATTCAAAATACAATTTAATGTACCATATGCTTGTGATGCTTTTTAAATCTGACAAAATTATCTTGCAAAAACTTTTTTAGCAATTGATACAACAGATGAGTTCAAATATTGGAGAGAGCGCGTGCATCTGAAATCACATAATCGACCTATAACAAATGACACCAATATGATAAAGAATATACTGTAATACATAGCAAGGTTTCCTACCCTATACAGCATAACATAATATTATTGATAAAGAGAGAAAAAAACATCGTGATAGGTTTTCTAATCCAACAGAGCATAATTCCTATTGATGAAACAACCTTCTTTTGAGTCTTTTATTTTTAACGATTGACCATGCAAACTCCTGGTCAAATCCTGATCTTTAAACATTTTATGACTAAAATTCATACTTCAATATGTCTTATCATTATCATTTGATTTGAAGATTATAAAATCATAAAATTACAAAACTCGTGTGTTGTTTGAATATTTTTCTTTAAATATTTTGCAATCTTTGCCTAATTTTAAAGATTTTTTTTTCTGATTCAGGTTTCATCCTGATAATTGTATACTTTGTAAAGAAAACCATACTGTTCGGTTGTCCAAATCAAATGTAGATTATTTTCGGACTTCATTCAATTTCAAAAGTCGCTCTTAATCTTATTGAAATTTAAATTAATAATGACCGAAAATGTTATTGTATTCACACGTATTTGAATTAGCTTAACTTTTACCTTAACTTTTTTCCCAATATTAGAAGAAATAGTGTGCCTAGTTTCATAAATATCTCTCTCTCTCTCTCTCTCTCTCTCTCCTAATTCAAAAGGTTTTTATAAAATCTTTTAAATCAAAATAAATAAAGACGATTTAAATAAAGATTTAATCTATACGAAAATACAGTGAACAGGAAGCCACAAAAAGCAAGACTGATATGGGCATCTTTAAATTAAAAAATGTCTCTGTTTTTATTAGCCACATAATTCATTTGTTTATGTGACATTTGTAAGCTGGTTTTATATGAAAATGTGCGGAAACACCGACTGAGAGCCCTTCTCTGTGTTAGAGAATACATAGTAGGCATATAGTCTAGGTTTTTATTATATATGACAATGGAGACCCCCAAGATACCGTTTGTGTGCCAAGCATAATTTGCCTGGAGATGAGGGAAGTCCAAAATCGATACATTAATCTTAGAATCGTCAAATCTATGGCCGAGTTACGAAAAAGTCACAATATTTAAGCTTTATCTTTATAATAAAAAATCACATTATGCAAGCTTTAACTTTTTGTTAATCATGTTAACATTCAGAGGCGCAAAATGTACAATTAATGTAAGGATCTTTCTGAACTCCCAAAATGAAAATATAAGGACATTATCTTGGATACCAGAAAGTATACCAAAACCCCGTTTAGACATACACGACAATATGAATGCTAAAAAAAATATAAAGAATGAAACATATATGGAAAAATCTGAAATTGGAAAGATTTATATCTTCGTAAAAAAATGCATTTGTTTAATTATTTTTTTTTAATATTTGGGAAAAAGAATATTAGGGACTGATTTGAAATAAATAAAGCTTCCATCATTTATAATTTTGTTGTTTTCCGTCGTCCATTATCAAATTTATCGAAGATGTGACATTGCTATTGGATCAACCCTCGTACATGTACCTGTGTTCAGTCTATGAAAATGAAATATTTACAGAATTAAATTTAAGAAAAAAATGTTTAGTGCTTAGATACCCCCCCCCAAAAAAAATACAGAACGCTAAACAATGTGCATTTTTCAACAAATATAATTATATTAGTGATGATTATAGACAGAAGCCTGATACAATGTAAAATCAATAAGTTACTAGTACTACGGAAAATATCATACAATGATATCCAGAAGGAGAAAGTATTATAGAGCATTTAAGACTATTTGCACAATAATGGATAAAAGTTTTCTTGTACTAGATGACTGGAAATGTTTCAAATGATCCAAGAAATGATTTCCTCTTAGCAAGTTAACCACCCCTGCCTCAAAGGTATAGGATGAGTTTCAGAGGGTCCGGAAAAGCATATATATCTTCAAAATTTGATTCACATTTAGTAAAACAACATGGGAATCTTCTTGTTAACATAAACTTCTAATGTAGACGATAATGGTATATTATGTATATAAATACATGAATAAGGAAAGTGAGTTTGACTTTACGTTTATTATGAAAGTGTAGTTTTAATGTCTTTCTCTAGTAATATATCCCAGTATGAACAACAAATGCGTATGCGTATGAAATATTGAAAAACTTCCGTAGATAAAATTATCTTAATGTCGAAGTAGCAAAGAAAGGCTTCTATCCATTAAAATGCATAATAAAGATTACAATTACATAAAATATTTTGTTGTTTATCTTTTAGATCGAATTAATGAAATTTTTGGTTTATTCTGACATAAATGCCATAAAAATTTGTCCAGATTCATATTATAGATCAAAGATGTGTTGTTTTAACACAAAAAATTGTGAAAAAGAAGGGATGCAGAGCAAACAAAGACTTTAAAAAAAAATCAGTGATGGAATCAGGTGTTATACAGGAATAGGTATCTCTCCTGTTGACCAGTCACATTCGGCTGTGTGCTCCTTGTGATAATGGAGAGAGGAGAATAAATTCGTAGACAATTCAGTGTGTGAATAAGATTTAACAGATAGTAGGAAAACCGTCAGTCAGGGACCACTAGACTTGCGATATGATTGTTGATACTCTTTTTGTTAAAGCTTGTCTCCTTTTAGAGATTTTTTAAACGTAGATCATAGTTGCCGGAAAACACCCCTCTTTTGCAAAATTGAACATAACATAAGCATTAAAAATTGGGAATTACCGGGTAGTCCCTAAACTTCTTTTGTTGGTTAAGCTCTCCCATTTTCAGTTAGCCCACCCTTTCAATTTACCTATGTAGAGGTTTCTTTTGTATTTCAAATCAATTAAAAGTCATAAATCAATTAAATTATGCACTTGATAAGAGAATAATCAGATATGGTAGCTCTAATTTATTATTTAATTTAGTTTTTTGTGATGAAACATAGGGAGATAAGGAACAGTATTACTATTCAATATCAAAAGTCATTAAAACAATACAAAATAAGAGCAGAGCAAACTATGACCTCCAAAACATCAGAGGTGGGATCAGTTGCAATTGAGGAGTGAGCATCCCTTGCCGACCGGTCACATTCGAAGAGTTCTCCTTGTCATGATCGGGAAATCCGTCGTCAATTAAGTGTATAAATAATGGACTAACAATAAGTATGAAAAACGTCAGTCAGCATTTGACTCGATGAAAAATTGTATATGCTGACAAGGTCATTGTATCGACCATAGAACTTACGAAATGATAACTTTTCACGAGACTGCTGAAATTCTTGTTTCATCAACTTGTTTGTAAATAATTTATCTCGATTTAGAAATTGTTCATACGTAGAGCATGCTCTTGCGTATCAAATAAGCTGAGATATATAAACTGCGTATGCAGGTGATAAAAGTATATTGCTGCATAAGTAAGGGAAGCTGACGATAGAAAAGTTAAAGTTAACACGGTTATCATAGAGCTTGGTTATTAAATTACTATTAACGTCTTTTTCAAGTAAAATATCCAAATATGAAACAGATATGTCAGACTCTGCGGTACCTTTTATCTCAAGCCCACCAAGATATATCGTGTCGACATAAGAATGGAAATTACCATTGTTAAATGACAATACGTCGTCGATATATCTAAATGTCGAGTTGGAGGCACATAATATATCGAGTCGACATACGATTTATCGTCGATTTGAAATTGAGTTGAAGGCCACAACAAGTGATTTATTCCATAAGTTTTCGTTAAACTCTGCTGCATATTCTTAAATTACACAGATAAAAAAGGTATTCTCTACAAAAGATGCATACGAATAATTGTTACATAGAAACTTGTTAGGTCTATTATAATTTTTGAAAAGTCTCAATATATTTTGAACCTTCAATAAAATGTTAACATAATTGATTATCCTACTGCAGAAGTTATCTATTCCTTTTATTAACAAATTTTCAAAACGAATTCATTTACTAGTTTTTCATTTTGGAGTTTAAGGTTTGCAAGCAAATTGACTTCATCTTGTCATTAATATTAATAATTTTCCAATTGTCGCTACAAAGGAAATCGATAGGAATTTTACCGAAAATATTAAAGTTTCGCTAAATACTAAATACGTCTTTTTTTCTATGTGTATTTAGCAGAAACCGACTATAAGTTTGTCATTTTGATTATTTGTTATTTGATAATATCATCTGCGCCTTAATAAGAAGTGATAAATTTTGGAAAGATTCATTTTCAACACAACATGGACCCCTATAAATTAAAATTTGGTTATAAGGAAGCTCCTTTTCTTATTTCAAAATGTAAAACTCAAAACACCAAGCCTTATCTGTAAATTGTCAGTATTTGAAACTATCAGTGTGTGTTTATTTCATATTAATATTATGTGGTAATAAACTGGGCAATACATATTGTCACTTTTAATTACATTTTCTACATTTCTACTGAAGCAGAAAAACTGAATATCAATGAATGAAAGATTGTCACAAATTGAAATGTCGGAAACAGTTTGCATTTCCTTGCATCTCCTTTTTCTAAATCAATACTCCATTCACATATTTTTCTCTATATTTTTTTCTGAAATGACCTTTGGAGAGGACTGAGCTGTTAAATTATGTCAACCTGACAGAACCGTCCCAGAATATCATGCTTTTTACCACCATATTCCTTCAATATCTAGACATGTTACATGCCACATTTGATACGTGATTAGTCATAATCCAGGGCCTTTTTCAATAAATGGGAGACTTGTCTGGTATTTACAGCTCGACCATTCAATCAGTATGGTTGTATTTGACATCCTTCAGTGAAACTGTTTATTGATTGTGAAAGCTCAAAGAGTTCTCGGTACAGCATGTTTTTATATAAACAGGCGCTGGTTCTCCTTACAATATATATCGCGTAATATTCTGACCTCTGGCAATTTTCTTATTGGCTCTTTGGCCTTGTATAAATTCTTATTAAAGATTGGATCTCAGCATAACATTTTTGAATTTTTTTTTTGTTTTCTAAAGTTATATAAAGCACTTTAAAATGATATGATTCTTAAGATATGCACTTTTATGACATCACAGTACATAAAAAAATTTTAAAGTGTGAATGGAATTTGGAAATGGTAACATTTTATATCTTTTTGATCTACAACGAGCCTTTTCACTTACGTCATTTTGACGCCAAGGATCACTGTTGAACCTATAAATATGGTTCATTGTTCAAATCACTGTTACAACAAACAAAAAGGTTGAGAACTCGGATGCATGCGTAGGCTTTCAAAAAATTATTGTTGAAATAATATTTTTTTTTATAATTGGATAAAGAAAAGCATTCAAATCTGAACATGAAAGATATTACGTTAAAGAAATAAAAATGTCATGCTGCAGTAAAATCATCAACACTTGTTAAATTGATATTATCATATTTTAATGGGGAAGTTACAGCAATCCCCCGCATTCCAAAATGATGGATGAGAATAAGACACTGAACTAAATTACTCAATTCAGAAATAACAGTTAAGATGGTACACTATCCAGGGCAGGGAGTACTGAGAGTGTTCGATTGGGAGGACGGGATAAGTCAGGCCGGATTGATTAGTTGTCAGAGTTAACCGTTTGGCCAGACTCTTTATGACCCTAGCCACCAACAGCCTCCTAAGATGTCATACGAAATCTCAAAGGACCAAAGATCACGCGCATCGTAAACATACACTGCCAAATACAGAACGGTCAAAAAGAAAATTCATCAAAGTTTCATAACATTGCATGGCTAAACACCATTAATCAGAGGTATGAGCGGGTTCTTTCTCCTGTTGCATATAATGACTTATGGTGTATTTGAAACACGAAAAAGAAAGTCAATATAAAGAATAAGGTGCTAATGTAGAAATGCTTTTGTGGGTACATGTACTGACTGACTTATGTCTTTTGATAGGGATACATGTATTCCCAGTAGATTGGTTTCATTTGAATAATGTAAGATGATGAGCAAATCATTTTCTGACTGAAGAATTGATAATCCAATTCTTAATAATACTAGTTGTTTATACGAGTATTCAGATATGATATCACAAAAGCATCATTTTCTTAAAAGAGCATCAAAAATAATAAAACATTTTCTATTTTATTACAAATACCAGTAAATTAATATATTTGATGCTAAATTTTCATTTTTTTATCAACGCATTTGAGCAATTTGTAGACGGATTTTTCTGTAATGTCTCGATCTTGACAAGAAGAACACGACGGGTATGTTCGGTCGGCAGTAGATGTTCACTCCTCTATGGTATCTGATCCCACCAATGATGTTTTTGAGGCCCGCGTCTGCTCTTCTCCAAAAATTACATTGATTAGAGGACTTTTAAGCTCGAATTTTGTTCGTTATTTCCATATACTACGTTTGGTGTCTTACAATTACCGTTAACTGTCCTCGAAGGGAAATTTTTTCCCATATAGCTTATTTCCCTTATCATTTTTACTAATTTGAATGGGGGCCTAGAAGAGCGTAGGAGTAACTTAAGTTCCGAATTGTTCCATGTTATCTGGTAAATCAACATTTTGGAGGATTGCAGACCAAAGGCAGAATCATCAACAATATCCATCTCCAGATCAAGGTCTCTAAATCAAAGCATAACGAAACTCTTGTGTGGTATATATTTTGATTTCGTGTTGTAAAGCAACTAATTAAAGATAAAAAATTAAAAGTTGTAATTTTTTTCAATTGATATGTTAGTTATTTTTTTCCAACTTTGTTCGGTAAAGTTACTAAGTATATATTAACGACAAAAATTTAAATTTCATTTTATTAAGAGTATGTAATTTTATTTCATCTTGCACACTATGATTAATAAAAATATTTTGTTTGAGCACATCTAGAGTTGCTGGCTATTGATCCACAGAATTCTACAAGTGTGATAGAAAATATGGCTATGACTTCTTCCAAAAGAGAACTCTCTATATTCCCTAAGGTCAATTATCAAGACTTATGACTACAGAGATATATGTCATTACTATAGGATATCTCGGCTTCTTCTACAGTCCAAATGTTTGGACCTCAATAGTGTATTCGGAATTAGATCAGAAATAATGATCTCCGTTATAGCTTCTGTGTAAGCGCATTGAAGGGTTATGTCTCATATAAGATCTTTGATGATGTATCTCTTTCTTTTTATTGGTGGGCGCTGTAGAAATATATATTGTTCATAGACTAGGAGGTGTCTCTCTTCCATATTCCAGGATACTCTTTAGAAACCAAGATAAATAAAACGCATGCCTTTAAAGATCTTAGACAACTGCTTCTCCAATAAATATACGACTCGGTAAATACATGCATCTTTATCTTGTTATAAACCATTCTGATTCTAAACAAATACTCCTGGATCTATAATTGATAATTAAAAGATATACGGTACCTGATTAGTCCTTAGAGAAAAGGTCTTTTAATTATCTTCATGGGCATTAAAGTTTGTTACAATATTGTTTTTGTTTGCAAGTATTATTATTGTAAACGTATTTTTAGAAGAAATTGGTTTTGCTGAGTCTGTGTTTTACGCAGATTTGTTAAACTGAATAGATATTTTAGATCGATCACTGTTCGGTATGTCTTCACCTATTCATTATACTTTAGGAAATCAAACTAATCATTGTTGTTCACTTTCCAAAGATGGCATTCTTCAAAATCAGATATTTAAAACTTTTAATATTCCAGAGTGATTTTAATCTACCCTACCCAAACTGTATTCCTAAATTTCATAAATATCATCACAAACATAAATAAATTGCAGGATCCAGCACATGCTCTATCACCCCCTATCCTTACTTCTTACAAAAATATTATCTGAAACTTTAGATGAACTCTATGCTACAGCATATTGTAGAAGTATTGTATATCTGATGTCTTCACCTTTTCATTATACTTTAGGAAATCAAATTAATCAATGTTCACCAACAGGTCCTTTTCAAAATCAGATATTGTGTTCTAATGTCAGTAACATCAACTGGACTTTTTAAAAACATAAAATTGCATCACAAACATAAATAAACTGAGGATCCAGCAAATTTTCACACCCTAGAGATTGATCATCAACAAAATTTCTTTGTTAAAAATAATTTTGATTTTACACGCTTATATTCTAAATCTAAAGTTGATAAATGGATGCTGGAGTTTTTCATTGACAACATATATGTCCTTTTAAAACCACAGTTTTCCGATAAACTCAACTGGACATTAATAGCTTATTTTACAGGTGTGCCTATTAGCTGACATGTTTTTATACAATGTATTGATCATCAACAAAATTATTTATCAAAAAGAAAATTTGATTCTACACACTAAAACACCTGTTGTGACCTTCAACTCGATATTCAATAAACAGAGAATTCCAATGACACTGATTGTATATGTGTACATTTATTAGCTGACGTATTTTTATACAATGTATACTTATGCATAAGGCCCAACTAACACTTAATTGTATGACAAAATAGATTAATTCAATTTTTATTTCGACGATCTATTTCAAACAATGTAACTTTTATATATGTATCGCCTGCATATGAAATTTACTTTTTTTTCTGTCCATACGATATATACAAGGCAATGAACTTGAAATATAACCAACTTTTAAACCGTCACACCTGTGTTTATCAACAACCTCGTTTCAATTAATAATTTCGTAAACTTTATAGTCATTAAAAAGATCTTGTCAGCAGATATCATAAATCATTGGGTCCTATTTTTGTTTATTTGTTACATATCAATTGGTGGGCTTTTGCTTTACATTGAATTTGACTTCGGAATGTTTTATAATTTTTAAAACTTTAAAGCATTTAGAGCTCATGACAATTAAACAACAAAAAATTCTTTCCCCTCTCAGGCACCTGATTCAATCTTTGGAATTTCCAGAGGTCCATGCCCATTTCACAAATTTGTTTTGTTTATGAATTTTTTCAATCAATAACTGTTCGTTGTCTTTATCTTTCTCATCTAAGATGGTTTTTAAAACATGCCTTTAGACTTAAGACACTTACGGGGTTTCTAATCATTTCATCTATTATTTGATATGAACCTTCTTAAGTTTTGGAGCGTTTTATTTGAAACTATAACTTGTGTCACTTAATTAGTTCGAACTAGTCATGTCGATTAATTTTCCTTTGTCGGTCTGTCTATCTGTCTAGTTGTGTCTGGGAATCATAAAATGTCAGTAACGTACGGGGCAGACTCATGTATCCTGGATTTTTGTTTAAATACTCACTGTGTTTTGTTTTATTGTTCCCCGATTTCTTTTAGACGCAAACATCTTACTACTCCCAACAGGCATGTGCAACCGAACATTGCCTGTTTTTTCTTCTTATCTATAATGGTGTTTAGAATCTATAAATATTATGACCAATCATATTTGACTGTAAAGGTAAACATTCCAGCTTAATTAACATCTTGTCTTAAAATTGCAGCATTGCCCCACTAGCTTTACCTTTAAAACCATCTGGATGCGATATTTTTTGTACTGAATTTATCTTAATGTAATATAAAACAATCAATGATTAATGTGTTGCAACAATTTAATAAATTTAGTACAAAAACAACAAATTAATCTAAATTATATAGCAGGCTTCATAAAAGACACGGATCTGACGAATCAAATGATTGTTTACAATCAATTTAACACAGTTTGATCATCAGATAGATTAGATGCTTCTTTTCTGTAGTACGATTAAGTCCGGTGGAATGTAGTGCATGAAGTACACAGTATTATAGTGTACAGACGCGTATAAATGAATGCCTTGATTATTATCTCTCATCACAAGAACACATCAAAGGCCCGCCAAGATGTGATATATAAATTAAACGGTTAATGCTATATAATACTTCTATACCTAACAGTAAAAATCGGAAACGGTTCATGACCCGTCTCGATGCCTATTTGAGCTTTATTTTTGATGAAGGAAATAAAATAAACATTTACAGGATATTTTATATCAGATAACATAGTCATAAACATTATAATTAAATCTAGCACTTGGAACATTACTGATAATTATATTTTTATTTGCAGGAGGAATCAGATATATTCTGTTATATATGGAAAGATGTTGAGTGAACGACGAGAAAAGAACATAGAAGCAAGCCTTTGGATACAATGTAGCAGCTTACATAAGATTAATCAAACATCCAAAGACACGAAGATTTCGTGGAATAAATATAGGGAATTGCTATATATAAAAGCAGGGACATTGTTGGCAATATACAATGTCATAATGGGTCAATATTGTAATAATTCTCAGCCGGACCAATATCTGGTATAGCGCTCACTATGGATTACCAATGGTCAGTAGGCAA
The DNA here is from genome assembly GCF_032062105.1 of Saccostrea cuccullata. Taxonomy (NCBI): domain Eukaryota; kingdom Metazoa; phylum Mollusca; class Bivalvia; order Ostreida; family Ostreidae; genus Saccostrea; species Saccostrea cuccullata. The sequence continues at coordinate 159,914 of NW_026926406.1, forward strand.
TGTCTGAAGGATAATAGAAAATTTGGGCTGCTCGTAATATTCCATTATGTCGGAGATTGAATTGAAAACAGAGAGAACACTTATTATGGCAATCAAACATTTAAATCAGAACCTTAACAAACACCAAATAACATGATGTAATGCACGGGGCTGTCGGTGAAAGTTGATATGTTTGAAGGTGTTGATCAAATTTTATTAAATTAAAGTTAAAAATTTCATAGCAAACTAAAACCATAAAGTCAAACTTTTCACAAATCTCTTCTATCTACACGTGCTTTCTAACAACAGCTTTACGATGAATAATATGTTCCTACAAGAATAGTATTGATATGATATTGGCGATAATAAATTTATCTTCGTTCTTTAATCTTTGGTGCGTAATTCTTACAGAGAAGAGGTTTTTACAAAAAAAGATTAGCTAAAAGCTTTTTTGGTCTTCCTTTATTGTTTATTTCTACACTATCTTGTCGGCAGTTGATGGAGCCCAGGAATTATTATGCTTCATAAATGCACATTCTTCAAGCAATTGAATGATACGCATATTTTTTAGAGTTCGAAATGAAATTTTTGATTCCTTAGTCTATAATCGGGATTTTCATATACTTATGTTCTTTAAATCATATCTTTGAGATAAAATACTAACTTTTTACATCAGAAACATTATTCATTTATCTTTACAGGAAACAATTATATTATTGAAACATTTTTTTCCAGATGAAATTCAGAAAGTTTCATAATAGTTGAAGTAATGCTTTGGATGATGAATGACATTTCCATACTAATTATTAGGCCATTATTTAAACATTGAATTGTCCGCTGATATTTGTACGTTTTCCCAATCATGACAATGAACACAAGGCGGGTGTGACCGGTCGGTAAAGGATGCTTTCTCCTCCCTAGTACCTGACTCTACCCCTTCGTTCATAGTGATCCGTGTTTGTTCTCCTTTTTACATACTTGATTACTGTTCGTTGTCTACATATTTAATTAGGATTCATATTCGCTAAAAAGCCCAAATAGTTTTAAAGGTACCCACCTGTTATTTTTTTTTATCAACATATCAGATTATATCATTGAAAACAAATATTATAGATTTGTTTCCTCTTAAACATTTAATCTTCAATGTTTTATGTTTACACAAAAAAAATGTAAAAGACATTTCATAAGTAACAGACATTCCGTTTAATCATAGTAAAAATGTTTATGCTAGTTCCTTCCATCTTGATATTCAAGAAATTATTATGTGTTGACGACATTACTTTGAAATGTTTCATGTCAAAAGACTCCTAACTCGTCAACTATCTGTGGGTGAAAGTTTATAATAAACTTAAAATAATGTTAAAGTAGAATATATTTTAAACAGGTGTCTTTTTAATAAAAGTTTTCAAAAGAATCTTTCAAATACATGCTATCCAATTAATAGCTGGCCAACTCTTTTTCGTTTTCCCATTTTATTATGTGCTGTTACGGTTGTGCAACCGTATCCTTTCAAATCTTGAATAACTTTTACAACTGTAAGAAATTTGGATGTTTTTCTAATTAAACAGTTCAGCTTTGTGAAAAGAAGAGCCCAAAGTTTGACAGTGTGTTGCAGTGAAGTTTATGGTCAAAAAAGAACATTAAACTCAGTGGACGTCTAAGGGCCCCTTGTTGTTTTAATAGAAATCCTTTTTCTTTCTCCCCGGGAAGTCCGGCCGTTCGCCGTCCTTTTTATGGTCATAAAAAACCTATAAATTCTTGAATCGTAAGAGGACACATAATTCTGACATAAAATGTAATCTCGTGTGGGGAAAGCTACATTGTAGATCAAATTATAAAGGGCTCGACTGGCAAAGAGCTTAACCGGAGGAGACTTGTTGTTCTCATGTGATGTGTTGTATTGGAGAGCAGAGCCACGAAAGTGTAAAAACTAAGTTAACTACATCCAGACAACAAAATGTAAGCACACTTCTGGCGCTAATCAAAATCATATCAAAATCGGATAAAACTGATTAAACTACTATAACATAATGTTCATATTCCAAATACCAAGGAATCGGCAAAATGTGTTGACGGACGGGGTGTTTAACCAGATGAAAAATATCTGTTAATTAATTACAGTCCATTGCCTCTAATTGCTGGTAAATGAAAATCTTTTTAAAGCAGAAGAAAAGAATGTTGGCGTTTTCCCGGTTAAACACATGCCATGTTAAGGATATAGCTGTCACTGATTATACAGATGCGGTGCTAACACGTCTCTGTCACGCTTCTCTTAGTTCCTTACACCCGTCAAGAGACGTGTCTGATAAACACACTGTGCAAGCTAATTCTTAAAACACCAAAAAATGCTAAAGGTACCATGCCAATTTAGTTTACAATTTAAATATTTTTTAAAGTACACTTTCATGAATGAAATGATTTGAGATAAAGAACAGTATTCAAGCTCAAAAGTCCATTTAACAATACAAAATTAGAGCAAAGCAAACATGGACTTCTAAAACAACAGAGTTGGGATAAGGTGCCACGGTGGAGTGAGAATCCCCTGCCTACCGGTCACACCCGCTGTGTGCTCCTTGTCATTGGGAATAATGAAAAAAAAGCCTGTCGGCAAGTTGGTGTGTAAATAATGTGCTAACAATTGAACATCAATGGCAATATAACAATCAAGCTGTATGATAAACGTGATGACTTTAACTTTTCTATCGTCAACTTCTGTTACTTGTGAAGCAATATACCCTCATCACCTGCATATGGAGATTATATATCTCAGTTGATTCGATACGCAAGGGCATGCTCTACGTATGAACAATTTCTAAAACGATGTAAATTATTGACAAACAAGTTGATGAAACAAGAATATCAGCGGTCTTCGTTAAAGTCATCATTTCGCAAGTTCTATGATCGATACAATGACCTTGTTAGCAAATACAATTTATCATTAAGTTAAATGCCGACTAACGTTTTTCATACTATTTGTTAGTCCAATATTCATACACTGAATTGACGACGGATTTTTCCGTTATTTCCCGATCATGACAAGGAGCACACAGAGGGTGTGACCGGTCGACAGGGGATGCTCACTACTTTATGACATCTGATCCTACCTCTGATGTTTTGGACGTCTGTGTTTGCTCTGCTCCTATTTTGTATTGTTTAATGGACTTTTGATCTTGAATACTGTTCGTTATTTTTATATGTTTCATAAAAAATGTAAGTCAGTATTTCATTTGCTGACAGGGTCATTGTATCGAATATAGAACTAACGAAATGGTAACTTTAAAAGAGACTGCTGATATTCTTGTTTCTTCAACGTGTTTGTCAATAACTTACATCGTTTCAGAAATTGCTCACACGTTGAGCATGTTCTCGACTTTGAGATGTTAACTCCGTATGCAGGTGATAAAAGCATATTACTGCCTAAGTAAGGGAATTTGGTAATAGAAAAGTTAAAGTCATCACGTTTATCATAGAGCTTGGTTGTTAGATTACCATTAACGTCTTTTTCAAATGATATTTCTAAATATAAAACAGATGTTTCAGACACTTGGGTATTTTTTATTTCAAGCTCAGCGGAATATTTCGTTTTTAAATATCAAATTAAAAAGAACTGGGGAAGAGAGAAGAAAAACTTACAATAGCTTTTTGATATCGAAAATCTTAGAATGCTGAGAGAACAATTTTTCAAAGATCAAAAAAACATCATAATGCATACATTGAGATCTAAGATGATTGGTCGACTCGAAAAAAAACTTTCTCTATAATTATTGATTATCAGCAGTTTTCCTAAACGTAAAAAAACAAATGAAATTACCATTTCTCTGATGCCTAACGACTTATGGCTCGGTGGACAATATAAGGTGAATATTGGGTGGCCCTAAGAGACTAGGTTCTGTAGACGATTTACATACACGTCCCCCAGGGTAGAGTCCTGTGTTAACTGGTAACTTATCTATTTCTCCGCATAAACACGGAATTCCGATAATACAGTCCGATCATGATCTTACGTTTGATACATGTCCTTCTATAGTATGAATGAATGAGTAATAGTAAGCGATAGCAATTAACAATTATTAGGAATTCAGTTGCACATACAAACCAGGCCTTCTCCACATTAACTTGGCCAATTTGCGATTGCTTACCTCCGTAAAAATTTGGTGCAAAAAGTTTCCAGATTTTTGCTTGAAAATTTGATTTAAAAATCTTTTTATTTTTCAAATAAAGTGTATTGTCCTTGTATACCTAAAAAGGTAAAAGATTTAAAAAATAGTGAAGAGTTTACCTTCGATGAAATGAATTTTGATCTTTTTATTCAAGAGAGAATAGATAGATGGTCTTTCCCTGTACTCCCTTCTTTGAAAATACTTTATTTTTATATTTTGACTCTCGTGCCATCAAATCAATGTCTTAACCTTCCCACGTGCCGCCAACTTATCACCCCAAAACATCACAGCTGCCCAATTCACAAAACCGAGCTCATCCCACAAAACTCTTACCGGCGATCCCCGCGACGATTCAAAAGATAAAAATTGATTAAACAATTTCAAATTCATTACACTAAAACACGAGTGCACAGATAGGTATCTAGTCCTTAAGGAGACTATTTCCTTGAGATTACGGAGCAAATTAGCTCTTAATTGAATTTATATCGACAGCTGATTTGAAATATGGCAGATGATACGATGTTTAGTGCACATTTAAAGACTCCCAATTTATGTACGTTATAATACTGGATTAAGAAAGAGATAAAAGAAAACTAATGTAGGAAAATTCACGTGTGATCCCGAGATTGCAAGATCTAGAATGAACGGACAAAAACAAAATGCACAGATGCGTGGTTGTATTTCTTTATTTGTATCCCCGGTTAATTAAACAAGAGTCTTGCCGACCTTTTATACTGTTAGCAGATTATACAATTGTTTACATACAGTGAGATTTAAGTAATTCATTTTTATTTCCCATTCAACTGCTCTCTAGTATCGTAAACTGGCTGCACTCTGTACATAACTGATCTAGAGGCCGTGGTAAAATGGTATTAAAAACGTGCAATCGAAAAGACTTACAATAATATTTATTAATAACAATAAAATCAATTGAAGTATGTTTGTAAATCTGAAATTGTCATAATTGAAATTTAATTTGAATGTTGTAAAAGTGACTAAGGAAAGTTTAACAAATATTTTGTAAGCAATAAACTAAATCAATATTAGCTTTTAAAATCTCTTCAATGCGTTTAGACACGTAAAGTATAGGTGGTGAATATTGACTCAGGTTTAATTACAATAAATTGTAAGAATATGCTTAATTTAAATTTCTTTTAAATTGCGTCCGGTCTCAAAAGGCAAATAATGAAACATCTCACAAAAGATCACTGTGTCCAGAGCCTTATTCAACGCGTGAGAAATAATCTTCAACTTTCAACGGTAAAAAGCGAACAAACCTTAACCAATAGATTCATCATCTGGAGATGACAGAGTTTATTTCCTACGGAAAAATGATAATTTAGCGAATTAAAATATTATAAACGGATTTTTTTTATAAACAATCCATTGATCTTTTTCTGATAATCATTTCTATTTCACGCAAAATGACCACGAGCGTCAAACCTGTTTAGCCGTCGAAATAATTTTCCAAAAATTGTTCATTAAAGGATGGCCCTAAAATATAATTCCCCCGACTGTATTCGGGCTCTATTTAGCATTATTTGGTCGTGTTCTTTTTCACCTTTGATGAATTAAATCTGAATAATTAATTAATGTTCCTCTATAGTGGTGGTTTCTGCAAACCAGGTTCCAGAAGAGTAAGATGATGAAAGTGATGGCCTGAATAATAACAAGTACCGAAAATTCCTCATGTTACATTGGCATGAGCTTCGCTAAGTACATAAACGATTATGGGGTCAAACGGGGAAATAAGTAATTTTACGGAATAAATGTGACCCACTATGTGTCTCCATTAACTTTTTTTCAATTAAATAGTATAATCAAATTGTTCTTAAAAATATTGCATAAAATAGTTAAAAAAATTAATTTAAGAGTTGACTTACCAATTTTAATTTCTCTCGGCAGACAATTAACACAGTGTATTATCAACAGTCCCGTCAAGTGATATGTTATGAGCGGTTTTATACATGTATAAAGCGGCATTCTGTGCTTTTCTCGGCTGTAAATAGGACTTTCAGAGTCCCGGAACAAACCCCAATTCCACACATTAATACCATTTAATTGAACTATTCATTGTGTGTAAATTCATCGCAATAATTTTCAAACACAAAAAATCTCGAGTTGATTCCTACCAGCTTTGATGCGACGGACGTCCACATGTTAGAATCGGAACCATAGGGTAGAGAAAAATCCCCAACGTATTTATTTTACGGAAATGCACTCTTTAAGGATAAACACCGAACTGTGTGCAGGATCGTCAAAAGAAGTTCATCCAGAATTCTTTGTTTATACAAGTTCAATTAAAATTGCAGTATTTATTTTCACAAACTTTGACAACTGGCACACATTAATACACCACAGAGCTCTATTGCTGCAGCACGCGCCCGGTACCACATGGTATCTCCCAATGATAGCAATCGGCTCCTCGTGTATCGATGAAATCCGCTTGTTCGTTCTTTCGTAAGTCTGTACTAACCAGAACGATGTAATGTCAAAGCCGATTTGTAGCGAAAAAAAAATCCCAAGAAACCCTGGAGTCAAAACTTGCAGGAGAACAATAGCAACACGATTATAATTGATTTTTCTTGTTCCGATGCAATTCCCTTCTGAGATAAGGCCTTAGAGTACCCGCTCCGTCCGAGGTCTATTTAAGGTCCGAGATGTTTCTCAATCGGAGAGAAAAAATTTGAGAAGAGGCAGATATCAAGACCTAATTGAATTTCACAACCCAAATAGGATATTTATACTGCAAAAAGTGCAGCGAATTGGTCTGGTGTGTGGTTGTCTAATAAAGTCCTACCCTGCTGAAGTGCACTCACGGTTGACTGGTATGTATTGTGAAAGTCGTCGCCGATCATCGAATCCGTCGATCTGCGATAAGATAGGGGTAAAATTGCTCCTATCGCATTAAATTGAACGGCTATGATACTTCAAAGACTCCGATAACCATTATGTAGACGAGCTGTTAAAATGAACGGTTATACGAATTATCTCAGTGATTGTTAGTTAGGGTTTTGTTACAATACCAGCGCATAAAATGTGATAGCTCTCTAAAACACGTGTAATTGGGATACTTAGTCAAGTACCCAAGAAAAGCAATCATTGGGGAATTATACCATTGTATGTTTAAAAATTGAGAGCTCTTAGCCGTAATGTCTTCAAACATGAAACAAAGAGGCTCTAAGGGTTAAAACTCGTGGATGAGCAAATTAGCCATCATTTGAAAAGATCAAATATCTGCATATTTGAACAGAGGTAAATTTTTTAAATTTTGTTTTACTCATAACATAAAAGAGGCCAATTCCTTGGTAACTCAAACAGGTGATTAGCCCAAAGGCAGAAAAGGAAAATATACAAATGTAAAAATTCTCAATACATAAAAATTTAATAATAATGGTGAGAGAGATGGAGAGAGAAGGATGGAAATGGGTTTTTTTAAATGGTCTGACATTTTCCTATGAAATTGAACTCATAACTCTTGAAGATAAGAAACAGTATAAACGATCTCAAAAGTATTTTAAAATAGTATTAGCAAGTGCCATAAACATTGTTTTTCATCTTTTTGAAAGAATGTATGCACCACAAAACACTTTCCCTTTGCCATATTCTTCTTACAAAATCTCTTAGTACAGCCGAAAGATGATAAACAGTCAAAAATAATTCCTATCCGGTCAACCTGTCCACTCCAAATTAGGTCAATCTGTACTGATTCCAAATTAGGTCCTAAATTAGCAAAGAAATTCTGTTTATGACAATTCATATTTTGTGGTCCTGTGTATTTTCACTTTGATACTATACAGCACGATGTTTATGAATTCCCTTTAGTCTGGTTATTTTTCCCGTTGGGAAGTTATTGAGTATAAGACAATTTTTTATTCCTCTTGTGTTATTACATTGGAACACACACTAAGCTTTAACCGTATAATTGTTAATAATTCAGAGGTCCGTATGCATTTATTTTGTTCCACAATTATCACGTTCAAAGAAGAAAAAAATGACAATGTTCTTTTCATAGAATGGAAAAATAAAATTAGCCAACACAGACAACCCCACACAAACAAGAAGTAGGAATGTCTTTCCCCCTAAATACACAAAACTCACGTGTTAGTTGGAATAAGATCCAAGTTTCTACATATTTACGTTACGGTTTGACCGTTTTTCCCATTCGCCATGTTATTGTCAAGGTGCATACGCCATTGAGAAATTTAGCTTGTAGATTCACATTCCTAATTATTTAAGCAGATTCTGTCTGATTTTGGAGTGACCTTAATAATGTTAAATCACTACAATTCAAAAAGTAATATCGCCTGAATTCTTGCCTATTTTAAGCTCAGTTAAACTAAAGGCTCATAGAGAAGGGTGAGTTGTCGATTTTAAGAAAATCTGAAAAGAATACAAACCTGTGAAGGGCATAAAACGAAATCTTGGAAAACCCAGAAATGGAATCAGATGCCAAAGAAGAGTAACCGTCCCCTGTTGACCGATTACACCCGCCGTTAGTCCTATGTATTAGTCATGTAAACGGAACATTCCCCAGTAAAACTCAGCGTGAAAACCCAAAAGATTAAACAATTAGTATGAAACACGCCAGCCAAAATACGACCCGATCATTGGTTTTGTTGCTAACAAGGTCGGTAAAACGATCATGGAATTTATGAAATGCTGACTGAATGCTTTTGTTCAAATCCCTCTTACATCAACTTATGTGCTAGTAGCTGTCACACTTAAAGGATTAATTGTACTCGGAGCACTCCTTTGAGTATCGAATAAGATGGAGATATAACCCCATATTCAGGTGATCGACAATTTGTCATTATCTTCACCTTTTCCATGAGTTATAATCTTAACCTATATCATTTATTAAATCTAAGGAAACTCCAATGACGAAGAATCTCTTCGCCATTTCATCCTTGGAAAATGTTTGTTCGTCAGTTGTTCATTTATATTTTTAACATAATGTCGCATTGATGTTCAGCTGCTTCACATTTTGAATTTTAAAATTATCTGTTTCTCTTGCTTTGGTAAAATTCAGGATGTTATGATGCTTTAAAAAAAAACAATATTAAGAAAAATTAAATTTAAACTTTTTTAAAGAAAAGTTAAATTTAAACTTTGAATTCCGGATTGGTCTCTTGTATTGAATTAAGTAAACCCTGTTAATGTGTTAAATAAACCTCTATGGATTCCTCCAAATAATACCTTTTTTAGAATCATGCCATGCGAAACGTTAATTAACGACAGAAAATGTTTGAAATATTTTTAGAAAATAATCTTTTAGAAAACAAAAGAGTATATTGATAAATTGACTACCACTGCGCTCTTCCTGAAATATTAATCATAAGTAGATGGTTTCTTTTGTCCTATGATCCTTTAATAACAATGGTGATATACGGAGGTGAAGAGAAGGTTACAGACACCGAGAAGAAAAAATGTACATAAATATAGCAGATACATGTAGGATAATGACATAACCCACATACAATCTTCATGTAAAAGAATATGACATGAAAAAAATGTCGAATTATGCAAAAAAATATTTATATAATATTATTTTACATCAAATGAAACAAAATTTAGTCATTTCTATAAATTTAAAAAAAAATCTTTTTAATCAGGTCCACCAAAAGATATCAGGGCGACATATTGTTACTGTTCCAGCGAACTTTATTAGAAGGCTCTGGCTTATTTATTAAGATTGCGAAGACACTCAATGTCGTAATGGGAAATATCGTCTTTTCAAGTCATAGAATGTTGAAAACTATTTTCCCGCAAAGCGGCAATTTTAATCAATCCTTACACCTGCTTGAAGACATTTTATTCCGTTGCGTAAAGTAAAATTTCACTATTAAAAGTTCATTGTGACAATTTAATTTACTTTACTTTTGATAGGAAAATTCACTTTTTCCCCGTTTGAAAGAATAAAAGTGGCGATACAAGTTACAATTTTTTAATTTACAATTAAAATTGACCAAAAAAAAAAAAAAAATTACGAAATGCTTTGTTAAATTGAGGAAATGACACAAATTATGGAAATTACTTTTTTACCTTGTCTTTTACTGTTTTAATTAAAAGGCAAGATAGTTTAACATACTATTTTGACCAATGGTTTTTCTGAGGAAACCTGAAACATATGGAGAAAACGTACAGTATTCAAGGTCAAAAGTCGATAAAACAATACAAAATAGGAGCAGAGCAAACACGGACCTCCAAAACATCAGTGGTGGGATCAGGTGCCATGGAGGAGTGAGCATCCCCTGCTGATGAGTCACACCCGCCGAATGCTCCTTGTCCTGATCGGGAAAAAACGGATGCAATAAACCCGTGACCATTAATTAGTATTAATTAAAAGTTAGAGGACACACAAACGAAACAGTAAAGTCACAACGTATACCATCTTTCGGATTTTATCATGTTTATGCAATTTTTCAACTTTACGGCACATTTTCTGGCATAAGCTAGTCTATCTACTAAAAAAAAAAAAAAAAAAACTTCATGCAATACTATCAGAAGGATCTTGTGTACAAAAATCTCAGTTAAACAAGCCTTTGTCCCATGTATTCCAAATTGAAAAAAAAAATTATTTGCCAAAGTTCCACCAGAATTGAGGAACTATCTTACTTTGGCGTCCTTTGTGGTCTTTAAGAATGCTTAAGGACAGATGATACAAACATACTTTTGTTAATAACAAAAATGTAAAATAACAACCTAAGCCATGTTTATTTAAGTAAATTGGAAAGATTTTACCGCGAAGGGTCTTCTTTATTTTTTATCAACACTTTCAAAATAATGGGATTTGAAGTAAAAAAAATGATTTGATTAATAAGGATGGTTGAAGATATGTAGAACTTTGAACATTAAAGAATATTTACAATTTCTTGATATTTTAAAAAAATTATTATTGGTATCATTTGCAACAAAATGAGATCTAAAATTATATATCAATTCAGGCATCTATTTAAAGTTATGACTTTTGACTACGACAATTAATCTGTGATTTGATTTTATATTCAAAAAGGGGCAAAGTCAGCCGTTAAAATACTTTTTCCCTATTTGAGTGTAAAAATAGGTTAAAGCAGTAATATGAATCTCTTATCCTGAAGGATACATCAGAAAAGGTCAATTGAGCTTTTGATAAGACAATTGTAACAATCAAAGAAAAAAGCATCCTTTCTCTTATTCAGATCATCACCACGAATTTGTGACATCATAACATGTAACATAATCCCGTCAAGAATTCTCTGCCCATGCCTTTAAGTTAGAATTTTAATGTATTGAAAAAATTTTGAGAATTTTGACATTTCCTCCTTATAAAAGTGTTACCTTTTGGAATATGTTCACTTTGGGAATGAATTGCCGTATCATTCTACATTGGACTAGCAATGAAATTCTTCATAAATGCTTCATGAATACTGCAGAACTTTACACGGAAATAAAACAACCCAAATAACTATTTCTTGACAGGTCCCTAGTCACGTGATTTTATGAAATTTATTTTGCTGAGTTGTTGCATAATATTTTATTTGCAATTTCATCATGCGCTTTTCCATTATTTTTTTGCGTCGCATTATTGCCTACAATACTTCATCATAATTATTTTTCGTGAATTTGAGATATAAAAACATCATTTTTACTGAATGAATTCGTGAAAAGGAAGGATAAATTGGTGACACACTCCTTCCAACATGCAACTGCTTCATCATCTGCACTTTCTAATATAATTTAACTACTAATATAACAACCCAAGCATATTAATGAAAGATTGTGATACTACTAAAAATTGAGCATATGTTTGGATGAAGAAAATATTAAATGTTGAAAAAGCCCCCACTCCCCCTTCTACAGTTATGTAAACAGGTACTTGGGTTTTGAAAAAAAAGTTGGACAGTGGTTCTCTTTCCGTATTCCCATCCTTATTTTACTTTGTACTGTAATATTGTGTAACAGTTCAACACTGAGAAGGTCATTGTATCGACCATAGAACTTATGAAATGAAGTCTTTAAACGAGACTGTCGATGTTCTTGTTTCAGCAACTTGTTTTACAATAATTTAATTCCTTTTAAGTATTGTTAATACATAGAGCATGCTCTTGCTTATCGAATCGACAGAGAGATGTGAACCCCGTATGCAGGTGATGAAGGTATATTGCTGCATAAGTACACGTGACGGAAGTTGAAGTCATCTCGTTTGTTATAATGCTTCGTTGTTCGATTACCATTAAACCTTTTTCAAATAAAACATGTAAAATAGAGGTAAAATTATTTTTGATACTGCATTGTTAACTACCTTTCTTCCAATTCTTTGGTGAATGCGTTCCAGTTGATTAATATGAATTTTATCGCAAAATATAATTTAATAGGCACCGGTTTGATGTTTTAAATTTAGAGCTCCGTGATTGGTCTGCTCCAGAATTGGTATTGTTTAATGAATTTTTGACCTTGAATACTGTTTGTTTTTTTAATATATTTCATGTACATAAAGTAGTATTCACCAGCCTTCAAATCTGATGAACTGGATTGAAATATTTAGATAAAAAGCAGTAATGAAACTCAAGTATCCAATTTGAACAGTACATATTGAAAGGAGCCATCAGAGAAGGAATCAAGTACTGTAAATTATATATTTTTCGCGAGTACCTTTTTTTCCGCGAACTGGCTTTTTAACGTCAAAACGCGAGAATTATAATTTGCGAATGGACGGTTGATCAAGTAGAATTTACATTGATTTCAGCACCATAAAAATAAAAACGAGTAATATTTTTTCGCGAGCGATGCTTCTCGCGAAATTACGCGGAAATTAATTCCTCGCGTATAATTAGGAATCTACAGTATTATGGGTAAGAAATCTTTCCCCGCCGACCAGTCATACTTGCCGAATGCTCCCTGTCATGATAGGGAATCCTGAAGACAAAAATACCAAATACTGAAAATAAAGGTATGTTTTAATTCTATATTCATACAATCTAGAAAAATACAATATATAATATATATTTCACATATAAAATTCAAATTAGTGTCCATGTTAACCATTCTATAACCATAATACATTCTATTTGAAAAAAAAAGCATTTTAGTTACCTAAGTTGTAGGTGCCATAAGCTATCACAGTTGCAATAATTGAGATGAACGTATAAAGCCACTATGAAGTGAGATTTACAAGTATCGTGTAAAAAGAACTGTTTCTGGTTCTACGTAGAGGAGGAGGACCAGTTAACATTAAAAGGTATCAATTTTTTTAATGAAATATTCATTGAAGAAATGTGTGCAAAACAAAAATCGATGGAACGTTTTTAAATCATCTTTGTAGTGGAAGAAAGACGGTATCTATACATCTCTTAAGAACATTAATATTTAAAGAAAATATCACCACATGGCAATAATTCTCGCTGTGATTTTACGTCATTTTTTTTTCTATTCGTCGGGCGTGGAGCGCTCTTATCTCATGGTGATTATAAAGTTTTGTGAACTGTTTAAAGAAATCAGTCGGAATGTGAATTAAACATGATTTGAAGGACATGAAGCATTTTTTTTATTAATGACAAGATACATGCATGTACTATTTCCTGATGTAGAATTAAGTTATTAAAATATTTTAGATTTTGTAAATATTAACTATGCGTTGTTTTTAAGAAATATTTGTTCATTAAATTCAAAACTGTGTGAAATTTGAAATGCTCAGAGTTTAATGTTCGACGTAACAATCCCAATCTTAAGGCTGAATTAGATTTTTGGTAGCTTAACTTGCCCACACAATGTTATTGAGATTCTATCGACAAAAATCATGTTTATTTTAGGGTAAGTCATTTATTATTGTTTATTTATAACCAAATTTCAGGGTTTTTTTTTAGTTCAACAGCTTTTTTTCTGGACTGCACATACCCATATCTGAAAAAAATATAGATATTGATTCTAGTATTAGGAAATAAACATATTTGACGTATGATTTGAAATGATCGTTTTTTTTTCTAGGACAGCACATAAATTTTTCTCGTCTTGTCCTAAAAGAACATGATCGGCCGATACAGTATCGGGCGAACGGAAAATTATAGGGACACCGATGACTTGGACAAATAACACAAAAAAACTTTTTTCTTTAGAATTCGGGAATATTTTTTCATAGATCTATATTCAGATAGGTAACGTGAGTAATGTTTGCAAGGCAAAGTTGAAAATGTGTGCAATATTTTGTATGGAATTGCATAAAAATGACAAATGGTGCATATCGAAGCAGCAAATAATACTTTAGATTTCTTTATATCTTACGGATTAATTATTCATGTTATTTCCGTTCAAAAAAATTATATCAATCCATGCATCAAAATTTTGTTTGTGTTATGTATCCTTACTAGGTTAAATATTCACAAGTTGGCCAATCGTCGTCCGATTCGAGATCTGAGCTACAGTTTGATTTTGAAATTTTAAACACCCTTATTGTCCAACGACGGACAACCGACTTTATAAACTGACCGCCGATGGTCGACGATGAAGAAGGTTCTCGACGGATAACTTCAATTGAAGAATCGGCCACCGACGCATAAAAAATTATAACTTACCGATGGACACAAAATTGGTCGGCCGACAAAAAAAGACGTCAAAATCGGCCAAGACAACGACCGATGAACTGACGACTGTCACCCGAAGAATCCCATTTTTGCTTCAAAACCCGTCGGCCGTTGGTCGTTTTTGGAAATGTGACTGGGGTTTTAAGGAGATGATATTTACGACGTGGAGACCGGTCCTTCGGATGAGACTATATAATTTGAGGTCCCATGTCGCAGTGGGTGTTGGCACGAAAAAGATCCCTCCCTGCTCTGAGGGCCGAGAATTAATATACATTTGCAGCCCTCCACTGCCACGTGGTAGCGTCTCCACATGAGCGAAAAAGAGGGACGTTAAATAACAAACAAACAAAAACCCTGATTTATTATCATACCAAATACAAAAAAAGTATAAAGTCTCTATGTATAAACTCCATTGTATGATGAAAGAAAAGTAAATATTCAGGGAAAAGCTTTATGTCTTATTACCGAAGAAGGTAAGTTAAGACTTGGATACAAACATTGAATAAAACTTATGGAATGCAATATACCTTTTTTATGACATGATCAAATACAGTGAATGAAAAACAGACATCAGCATGTACATAATGTGATTATTACTGTATTTTCTAATTGCCTGTAAGTGTTCTTTAAAAAAGCTCTCTTTTGGAATCTACAACATTGATCTTTAAAAAAAAATGCATGGAAGAATTTGATATTGTGTCTCTGATGTTGAAAAATCTATCTTTCTTGTAAGATCAATATGTGCTCAGTGATAACAGAATGAAAAAAAAAACTAATTGACACTGTACTTAGTTTCACATTAAATTGTCTTAGCCTTTTCTGTTTTCTGATCATGCCATGGAGAACAAGATGGTCGTGATTGGCGGACGGGGGATAATTACTCCCCCTTGTCAACTGATCCCACCCTGATGTATTTAGAGGTCCGTCTTTGCTGATTTCCATTGTTTCAATGAACTTTTGAAACTGATTATTGTTTGTTGTCTTAAAATGAACGTGCAGTGAAGACTCTTAAAGAATAACAAGAATTAATATTAAGAAGCTGTTGATATCATTTTTAGAATGGTGTATATTTTGTAACTCGATATTGCTCTTAATTAAAATAATGTATATGTAAGAATAACCAAAGGTTATGTAGAAACATACTTTTTGACCAACCTCCATTTAAAAACAAAGGAAATAAATATTGTTTCAAATTTTCATAAATTTACTTTTTATTACTCTCTCCTTTACAGTAAATAATTGCTTACAGATTATGTGTTTTATGTCAATATTCATAAAAAATAATTCAAGATTAACTTCTTTTTTCCTGCAGTTTTAAGGCGTAGAACATATAGTATATGGCATTAACAACCTTGAGTTTGATCGACATTCGTCCTAAATGAGGAAACACAGAAGGCCATCTAAACTTATCAAATAGCTATAAATTGCAATTTTCCGCTTATTTCTTACATAAAACAACAAGAGAATATAACTCATTGTGAAAATAGTTCACTGATAAATAAGATGTAAAAAGAGAAAGCGGGCATCGAAGAGGAGTATGTCACTAAAGTAGAAACTATCAACCGAATTTGAGTACTCGCACGTGCCTAGTACAAATCATATCTATGTCTATTTATTCATAGTTTTTTTTATGCAAAAGAAAAATATGGTCATAAAATCGTTTAAAAACTTTCTGCAATATTTATGATTTTATAATAAAGTTTTATCCTTTAAAAAAATGTTCAATAAAAAGTTGTTCTACAAATGTCCCCTCCTTATTATTGTTCTTTCCTTAAATTTACTCTGTGAAATAAAACTTATCAAATATTAACATGTTATTGTATGAGTAGAGGGAATTTGTCATGTAACCATCTCTATACAAAGTTAGCTGCAGATCTGTAGCTATCCGAAAAAAAATATTGATAGACCGGAGAGCTACAGTGCCACCCATTGAAAAAACTGTATATTTTTTGCGCAAAAAAATGCGCTCGGTTTTCGATTTATTTTTCCATGTTTTTAAAACTGCAATCTCAAAATATTACTAACCGTATGTTCCTAACACATTCTTTCGCTGTTTCCAAAACCAAACATTCCTCATAATTGTTGTTAATAGTCCTCCTGATCCTGATATTGTAGTCATCGAACATTTCGTTTATTTATACTGCCATTTTGGTTTCAAAGATAATTCGGTCCAATATGCTTCGTTCAGATGTCAACTACGAGAGTAATTGATAAAGGAGAGAGGAATTTTTTGGAATCTTCGAAATTTTTGCAGTTGAGGTAAGAATTTGGAAGAATTAATCAAGAACCGAGCGCATTTTTTTATGCGCAATAAATATACAGTTTTTTCAATGGGTGGCACTGTATAGACTCTCCGGTCTATAAATATTTTTTTCGGAGAACAAAAGATTCCAGCTAATTACAAAGTATGTGAAAATAAAAGTATCTCTTGCGTAACCTGAATAACAGGATTCTGAATTTCTATCAAGAAATCGTTATTTGATTGATCAAAGAGAATAATATACAATCTCTATGTATAAATGCACAACATTACATACAGCGTCGCAGAAAGAACAGCTCGCAATGAATAAAATTGACAGTCAAACCACAGTAGTTTTCTTTTAACAAAAAATGAAATAAGAAACTATTTCCTTTTAATTTTTTTTGTTTTATTGTTGTTTATTTGACGTCTGAGCATGGAGGTAATGTGTTGCACAAATTTATACAAAGTAGAAAGGTCATGTTTGACTGCCTCAAATTTCGATTTATTTTAAATTTTTGAAGTTGTAGAAAACAAGATCATTTATCACCAAGCCAACATTTCGCAGGTTTTTTCATCAATGCAATTATCTGCCAGCAAATATAATTTATCATAAAGTAAAGCTGACTGACATTTTTCATACTAATTGTTAGGTCATTTTTACAAATTTGAATGACGTCGAATTCTTCCTTTTGCCTGAAAATATAAAAAAGCATAGGGCAGATGTGACCAGTCTGCCGGGGATGCAAACTCTTTTGATCTCACATCACCTCTGATGTTTTAAAGGTCTGTGATAACTCCTCTTCCGATTTGCATTGTCTCAATAAACTTTTAATTTTGTGTACTTGTTTTCTCCATCTTTTATTTAGCATTAATTATACTTAATGGTTAATGGTTAATCGCATCATTTTCGGAAAAAAAACAATGTTAATCTCTTTATGGTGTAAGAAAGGATGTTAAGGTATTAATCGAAAAAAATTATTTGTAATAACATTTTTATTAATTGACGACTTCCATATGGTCCATTCATACCTGGTCCGCAGCAAGCAGCTGGAAGTCGTGTGCACACTGATTGTGCTCTAATTGTTATTAATGTGACATAGATTTCAACAGTATCATTTAGCAATTAAGGTGTATTTAGGGGTACTTGATATTTTACATGGGAAGTTTTAAATGTTTTTCGTTGAAGTGCCATCGAATCATCAAAATTCGTTGTGGCCAATTTTCGTGGTGTGAGTAAATTCCACAGGTTCTTTAGCACTTAATTGTTTCTCTTAAACAAATGGAAGTATAACTGTAACCATAATGTATTAATTTGTGGAGGATTTAAACTCATGAATGAGAGATACTCACGAATTCCTCGAAAACTGAGTCACCACGGAATCTAATGATTCCATAGTATTCAAGTATTTGATATTTTTCTGCTCTAATCCCGTAGTTTGTGAACTTATAATCCATGAATGATTACGTGTATCTTACCAAAATTATTCAAAGTGAAAGCCAATAGACGTCCTGGGCCTCTTTAGAGTTTAATTGAATCAAACAAATTGAAAATTAGTCGAACTATTACGAGACAATTGGTTCAACAATTGCAACTAGACCATCTGAATGATTAACCCCGTTAGCCCTGAGAAAGTTCATTTAATGTGATAAAATTGTGTTACTGCTTGCAGTATTGTTTCATCTCATCTATCCGCATTCCCAATCCTTTTTATAATGCTTTGATATGGACATGATTTCTATCGGGAACAATCATTAGAATGCGCAATACATCCGGAGTAGGGCGGGTCACAGACTTAACAACATGCCGAACCCGATGTATAGGATAAATTTCTAACCAAAAACAAAGCCCATCATCATAAAGATATCTGGATATTTATGATCATTCAGGCTTAAACATTTCAGTGAGTTTCAATGTTCGTTTTTGTTGGGATGCAGGATGTACAAAGGAACCGATGGTTGATTAGGGTGATAGAGGCATTATGTACGTAGGCTGTATAGTACCCCGGGGACACAACCACAATAAAACAACTGAGTCGTGATTGATCCTTTTCCAGCCTCGTGATAAAGTTTTATGATTGCAGAGAAGGTAAAATTTTAGAAATCTGAAAAATCGTTACGGTTAAGCAAGTGTATTAAAATAACAATCCTCAACCATTTTCTCAATTACCATGATAGTTGCTTAGTTGGAAGCAAGGTACCAAGTTTTCACTTTTATTAATGTTCAACGGTTCGACTCTAAAAGTGATGCTCAAAGATAAATAATATTGTTGAATGCTGAAATACTTTTCAATATGTAACTTTTATGAATCATCACTGTCCCTTTAAAACAAAACGAAACGACAACAGAGTACACAATCCTCTATTAAAACATCAATCGCAGCATGTTTCTTATGATCTGATGAACGGAAAAATAAGGAGACAATTCATTGTGAAGATATTGGCCAAACAATAAATTTAGATAATCGACTTTATTATTACACTGTATTTGATGACTAGGCCTTTGTATCAAATATAGAAGTGACGAAAAGATGGCTCTGCTCGAAGATGTTGATTTTCTTGATTCATCAGCTTATTTGGCAATAGATTGCCTCGTTTTAGAAATTGTTTGTACGTAGAGTAAGATCTTGCATATTGAATTAACTGGGAGATATAAAATCCATATGCACATGATGATGGTATATTGCTACATAAGTGAGGGAATTAGTCGACAGAAATGTGTAAAGTATTACGTTTATCATGATGTTTGTTGTTCGGTTACCATTAATGGTTTTTTTTTTTAGTTAAGTATCCAAATACGAAGCAGGTGTGTCAGACTCTGTGGTACGAGTGTCTTTTAATTCAACCTCACTGGAATAAATCAATTCGACATATGAATGGAATTAAACAATTGTTAACTGAACCTGTTTTGATTTTCAGCGCGCGGAGTTCTGCATCGATACAACTAATTTGTCGAGTTGAAGGAATTCACATTGGAAATTTTTTTCTAAATGTCGAGTTTATTCTCATTTATAAGATTATGAATGAATTCTGCGTTATGTGAATTTAAAAAATGCATAATCCTCAGGGATATATGAGATACATATTTCATATACACAGTCTTCAGATTCCTAATTTTGGTATAAAACTAAACGTTCATACCCAAAAAATGAAAGAATGTAAAATTTTCATTAGAGATTCCTTTTTCAATCCCATGTCTTCTATTTCAAAATTGTTTGCAAAAAACTTCATAACCTATGAAATTTTGATAACTAACACTTCTTTCGCCAGTAATCTTACTGGATAAAGCTTTTATAACTAAACTTGGGATCATCCTAAATGCAAATCTTCTAATGTTGTCTACGGAATAGAATGTAATCTTTGTGAACTTTATTTATGTTGATGAAACCAAGGGATCACTTAATAAAAGAATATCAGGACATAGATATCAAAACAAAGGGAGTCAGCAGCTTTTATACAAACATTTTAATTCGCCTGATCATTCTATTTTGTTTGTCAATGAAAGTTAGATTTCTAGAAAAGATTAACCATCACACAAACAGTCCATCACCGAGAACACCTTACGTAGACAACGAGAGGAATACTAGATTAGACTATAGGGACGCCATTCCCTATGGATGCAATGACAATGTCGATAGTGTTGGAAATCTCTCCAGTCCACAGTGTAACAATGTAAATATTATTGGTCTTTTTAACCATACACACAGAGACGTAATCAGAGTCATGGGCATCGGTCTTACAATTAACCTTTAATACACGATGTCCCTTTTGATTCATTACAACATTATGTAAATCAACAATTAAGTCTTCATCACATTCGCACAAAACTTTACTCATTCCATTTGAAACTTTTAAATAGTCTTCTTGAAAAGTCACGGAAAGTCCATTTTTGTTCTTTGACACTAAACTACAGGCTCGTGTCTGTGGTTATGGCTTTTGCAAATTATAGGCTTTTCAAACCTGCATGTTGTGCAGAAGAAAATGCATCGAATACAACCCGTTTTTCCTTAAACTCCAATTAAGAAATAAATAACAAGTTTATAAACTTCAATGGGAATTGAAGTGGGTCGGTCACGTGATCAAATCCTGTGAAGTCCGAAGGCCTTCTCAGAAGATTTGATCACGTACCGACCCACTTCAATTCCCATTGAAGTTTATAAACTTGTTATTTATTACTTATATATACATTTGAGACAGACGATTGAATACTTTCAAATTTGAATTATTGCACTAACCGTCCGTCGTAGATTTTGAAAAATGACGCAAGGTGTAAATCGGCTTGCATGGCGGTTACGCTTCGAATTCATTAGGCTAAGGAATCTATTTCGAAGGGAATATTTTGTGAAAGGCTACTTGTGATCAGTAATAGTGAACAGAATGTTGTCTTGGAATATTTTATTCGTGAAAAATGATAATCGATCCTGAAAAGACACAAGAAACACGTCCGAAGTTTGATGATAAGAGGTTGGAGGAATTTCGGTCGCTGGAAAGGGATGGATGGATCCGATAGATTGAGACACTTGTCCGAGCCAGTTAATTTGCAGTTTGATCAAAAACATTCCACGGTTTCAGTATCTAAAGGCATACTTATAGTAAAACACTGATAAACACGGAGACAATGGCGACAGCTTTACATTGAACTACGAAAACGCCGAGGTGTTTGGCAGCTGTTCATGGCATGATTGCAAAGATATTTTCCAACAGATTTGCACATTTATCGTGAGTAAAATTTAAAGATAAAATAAAAGTTTATCATGAAAATTTAACCAAAGGTCTTTCCAAAAAATAAGGATGAACGTTAGAGACTGTGCAGCTGACAAAAGTGAAGAAAAATGTAAACAAACGCTAGGCTCCTAGTTTTCTCTATGTACACGGGTTGAATCGATAGCCCCAAAACTGTATGAAATACTTGTTTACATTTAAAATAAAATAATTATCATTATACTTGCTTCTTTTATTCATTTTTGTACATGAAAAGCAAGTAGAGCTGGTCATTTTATAATTTATGTATCGGTAGATATTATTGCGCCGTGTGATTAGGTCACGTATTGACCTCTGACCTCTGACAAACTTCATACAGAATTGAAGATATTTTCTCTCTGTATGTTTATATAATGGAGAGATACCACAAATGTATATATTATGCAAATAAAGGAATTTATATGGTCAAGATAAGTAAAATTCATATTCACATTAAATAATTAATTATGAAAGGGCCAAAATTAAGGAAACACCGATTTTTTAACACGCGTCATAATTTCTTAATGTAATTGATTCTGATATACAATAGGCAAGGCGATGGGCAAAACATGAACAAAAGACCTTCACACTTTTCCAAAATGGATGAAATGTATCAAACGTATGTTAAAATCTTGCATTAATCGATTGAGAGGCAGAGGGAAAACCAACAATACTTCTTAGTTCAATAATCACTCAATCCTCTCTGCGCCGTCAGGTGCTTGAGGCGGCTACAAGGTATTTCCACCTGGCTCGGTCTTCAGCTGCTCGTGGTGCTGTCTCCATGGATAAACCTCTGGTCTTCAGGTCTTTCAGGACAGTTCTTCTCCACGTCTCCTTTGGCCGGCCCCTGCTTCTTTTTCCCTGGGGTGTCCATCTAAGGGCAACCCTGGGCAGTGAGTTGGAAGGCATGCGCAGGACATGACCAAGCCATCGCCAGCGTCTTATTTGGATGGTCTGTGATATTGAAGACATCCCAGTTCTTTCCAGTAGATCTTCATTGGTGATGGTGTTAGGCCAGAAGAAAATGCGTCTGAGGGACTTGGTTTGGAAGACTTCTAGTTTTCTTCCAATCGCCAGGGATGTTTTCCAGCATTCTGATCCATACAAGAGGACACTATAAGGACATTGCTGTTGAAGATCCTGATCTTGGTGTTGATGTTGAGTGATGAGGATCTCCATATGGGTTTCAACATTGCAAAAGCCTGATTTGCCTTGCTAATCCTGGTGTCAACTTCCTTGTCGCAGTCGCCCGTTGTGGTGACCTTGCTACCCAGGTATGTGAACTCCTCAACATCCTCTAGTGGCTTACCGTTGATCAGTACTGGGTTGTTGTTAGTGGCGTTTACTCGTAAAACCTGTGTCTTTTTGGTATTCACCTTCAATCCTATTTTGTTAGATGTTTCTCTGAGGAGCTCTGTCTTCTGCTGAATATCTCGGTGTCTGTTCTAAAGGAGTCCGAGGTCATCAGCATAATCAAGGTCCTCTAGGATTGAAGTCAGCGTCCATTGCAATCCCTGTCTTTTGCCTTGTGTGGTGTTCTTCATGACCCAGTCAATTGCAAGTGAGAATAGCACTGGTGACAGAATACATCCTTGTTTCACTCCGGTGTTCACTGCGAAAGGCTCCGTGAGTTGGCTGT
The DNA here is from genome assembly GCF_032062105.1 of Saccostrea cuccullata. Taxonomy (NCBI): domain Eukaryota; kingdom Metazoa; phylum Mollusca; class Bivalvia; order Ostreida; family Ostreidae; genus Saccostrea; species Saccostrea cuccullata. The sequence continues at coordinate 183,230 of NW_026926406.1, forward strand.
TATGTATCACTCGGCACTCAAAGTTGTTGTAGAGGGACTGGATAATGTTAACCAGTTTCTGTGGGATGCCGTAGTGGCGCAGGATCTTCCAGAGAGATTCACGGTGTAGACTGTCAAAGGCCTTCTCGAAGTCAACAAATACGGCATAGAGTGTACTATTCCACTCACACGACCGTTCCAATATCTGTTGTAGGACAAAAATATGGTCAATACAAGACTTTCCTTTTCTGAAACCAGCCTGCTCCTGCCGAAGTATGTCATCTACAGCAGCTGTGATACGTTGTAGTATGATGTGGCTAAAGACCTTGCTGGTGAGAGAGAGAAGTGTAATCCCGCGCCAGTTGTTGCAATCTCCAAGGTCACCTTTCTTGGGCAGCTTGATTATGACACCTTTCTTCCAGTCATCTGGGATATCTTCTCTGTCCCATATATCTTGGATGATGCGCTGCAGTATGTAAGGTGTTTCTCTTTCTTCTGATTTCAACATTTCCGGGCATACACCATCTTCTCCTGGGGCTTTTCCATTTTTTAGTTTATGGATTGCTTGTTTTACCTCATTTAGTGTAATGCAGCCAGTTTCTATATCAAGGTCTGCCTCTGCCTCATCTATGTCAGGGACTATCGGTGGATCAGGTCGGTTCAGAATCTTCTCAAAATGTTCTCTCCATCTCTCTAGTTTTGCCAATTCTTCTGTTAATGCTGAACCATCCTCTGCTTTTACAGGAAGGTCTTGGTTGGGGCCGTGATCACCTCTTAGTTTCTTTGTGATCTTGTAGACGGTTTTCATGTCTTTTCTTTCAGCGGCTTCCTGTGCTTCCTTAGCCAGTTGTTCTGTGTAGTGGTGCCTATCTCTCCTTGCTGACGTCTTCACTTCCTTATCTTTCTTTTATACAAGGCCGCTGCCCTTTCTTTCAATCTGGGTGACTTTGCATCCAAGAGGTTCTTCTTTAGTTGTTTTCTCTCTTCAATGATAGTCCACGTATCTTTGGATAGCCATTCTGATTTGGCACTTCTCTTGTAGCCTATGACTTCTGCAGCGGTATCATTTATGGCTTGGTGAAATTGGTCGATAGTGATAGCTGTCTCGTCCTGCAGTTTGCTGTAACGATTCCTGAGCGTGATGTTAAACTCTTCTCTAACACCTGGGTCGTTGAGCTTGCTGACATCGAAACGCTTGCTTTTGCTGGAACCGATTTTGGCTTTTCTCAGCTTAAGACAGATCTTGGCTATAACAAGATTGTGGTCACTACCGATGTCGGCATGGCGCACAGCTCGCACGTCCTGCAGAGAGTGCCTCCACTTACTGTTAATCACAATGTGATCGATCTGACTTTTAGTGCGTCCATCTGGTGATGTCCAGGTCATCTTGTGAATGGTTTTATGGGCGAAGAGACTACCACCTATGACAAAGTCATTTTCCTCACATATGCTGATGAGCCTTTCGCCGTTGTCTGTAAGGTCGCCCACTGCATGTTGACCCATCACTCTTCTCCTGTTGTGGTTAACTCGTCCAACTCTTGCATTGAAGTCCCCCATTAGCAGTGTGACATCATGTCTTGGAATGTCATCAAGTACTGCTTGTAGAGAGCTGTAAAAATTGTCTTTGGCTTCTTCTTCTGCATTATCAGTTGGTGCATAAGCACTCACTATGGAGACCTTTGTGTATCGGGAGTTGAGTCTGACATATAGTAGACGTTCGTTGATAGGCTTCCATTGAATGACAGTATTAGCAACCTTGTGGCTGACAAGGAGAGCTACTCCTTCATGATGGTTATTATCACTTCGTCCAGACCATATAATGACTTCCCCTGAGTTCAATCTCTGTTTCCCTGTTCCTGTCCATCTGACTTCACTCATGGCCATCAGAGATAGGTTATACTGTTTCATTTCATTTACTGCTTGGGCAAGTTTTCCGGCTTGGTATAATGTCCGGACATTCCAACATCCAACTCGGATGTGTTGTTTCGGTGGCAGGAGATCTGCTATCGGGTCTTGTACCGTCATAATTCCAGTTGTATGGCCTGCTTCACTCCGTTCACCAGTTGAAATATGATTCCTTGTAGTCGTTTCCGTAGCATATGTGGTTTTTATGAGGTGGGGTTGCTGGCCCAACGCTCAACCCTCCTCCTTTCTCATCCGGGCTTGGGACCGGCAATGGCGGAGTTCAATAATGCAGGAGTGAAAAAAGAATTAGATAGATTACAAGATCAGTATGTAATGGTCCCTGCTGACAAAATAAGTAACTATATTGTATTTGTTCGTAAGGCTCGTTATTAAAACTGCCTATGAGAGGAACTGGGATAAAATTCTACTAGTAGTAATCTACCTACAGCTCCCTTTTAAGAGGATTCTTCAAAATCATATGTCAGTTTTGAATATTTTTAAATTACCATATCTATATTGAATTCCAAAACATCGTTTTATCAATGAGTCAAATGCTGATTGAAGTTTTGCATATTAAAAATCTTTACAAAACAAGATACATTGAAGGCTCCAGTAAATTTTCTACCAAGCATCTTTATTTATTCCTCACTAACATATTAACAGTTGTGAAAAAGAAGCTTCGGGAGAACTGTCAACGATACCAGTATATTTGAGAAGTGGTGTAAATTAGACGTGGATACTTAAAAATCCAAGAAACTTTTGGAAAATTTGAAATCACAAGATCTTACCGAAATCAACAGCTTAAAAACTAACGACTTCTCAACTTCATACACAACGATTCTCCACGATAAATTGAAGTCCATGCTTTTTGATATCACTGACAGCTGCTTTATCAATAAAAGTGGAACTCGTACTTACCTTGACATCTGCAAAATTATTTTGTTAAGAACATTCTGATTGTACGCACAAGTATTCTGAAATTGACATTAAAAAGATGCTTGAGTTATTTATTGACAATTTGTGTATGTGGTTGTTTGGAGACAAGGTCTTCCAACAATTTATTAGAATACCCATGGGTACTAATTGCGCCCCGATTTTGCAGACCTATTTTTGTATTCGTATGAAGCAAAAGCTGTCTGAATTCCTATACAAAAAAAGAAGAAAACACTTGCTGTGGCTTTCAGCTCGACACTTAACAATGGTTATTTCCATTCTTACGATATAGCCCAGGGAGCTTGAAATAAAAAAAATACAACTAAGTCTGACATACCAGTATCTTTTTCATATTTGGATATTTTACTTGAAAAAAAAAACATTAATGGTCATCTAACAACCAAGCTTCGTGATAAACGTGATGACTTTAATTTTTCAATCGTCAACTTCCCTTACTTATACAGCATTATACCTTCATCACTTGCATACGAGGTTGATTGCTCTCAGTTGATTCAATACGCAAGATCATGATCAACGTATATAAAATTTATAAAACGAGGTAAATTATTGACAAACAAGTTGCTTACGCAAGTATATCAGCAGTCTCGTTAAAAATCATAGTTTCATACGTTCTATGATCGAAACAATAACTTTGTCAGAATTAATCATTGAGTCAAATGCTAACTAACTTTTTTATGCTAATTGTTAGTCCATTATTTATACACTGAATTGACGACAGGTTTTCCCGTTATTTCCCGATCATGACAAGGAGCACATGCCGGGTGTGAGCGGTCTACAGGGGATGTTCACTCCTTCATGGCATCTGATCCCACCTCTGATGTTTTAGAGGTCCGTGTTTGCTTTGCTCCATTTTTTATTGTTTATTGGACTTTTTGTCTTGAATGGTGTCGTTATCTCTAATATTTTATAAATATGATCATATTTAACACAATCTTTGTTTTGACATTTCGGTTTTATTGCAAAAGTAATGCTGGATTGTCAAATCAGTGACAGGAAGTAGTTGATTCAACAATTCGTCGCACTGTGTCAATGATATTGGTAGTTTCTCAATGATAAATAATAATTAAATCAAATTTAACAAAATACTTGTGTATTTCATTATATCTCAATAGATAATTTCGAAAAAAATAGATAAAGACATTTTTATCATGATATTTATGTTTATACTAAATACTAAATGATTATCTTTGACCATGGTATTTCGAACCAATAATGTAATTGTAAAAGCAGAAGAATTGACATAATATGTTGTTAGAGAAAATACACTCGTATATAATTAAAATTCTTTACATAAACAAGTCGGTCCAGCTAAGAATAGTTAAAATCAGCTTAGTAAACTCGATGACAAGGGATACTTACTAACATTTCAGAAAGAATAAATTTTCATGATATTTTGTTCTATGCATGACCTTGCTTCTAACACATTATAACGTATGCATGACAGTATAACAAAGAAATTTATTAAATTAATTGCTTTACACTGACTCGTCAAAGGATAAGATTTTTTTAATATAAAAATCCTTTTGGGCAAAACATTTCTTTTTGATGTGAAAACAAAAATATTATCACGATATACAGAAACCACACGTGAATTCACGGCTCGACCTTGGTGAGAATCCATGTTTCTTTTAAGTAGAAAATAAAGAGACCCAAAGGAAACACAAATTCAGACTTGATAGTTATAATGGCACCTATTCCGGATAAAGCTTTATAATTTCAATAAATTCGAATTATGTATTACATAATTGGAGCCCCTTGTTTCTCAATACAAATGTACATTATATTCAATATTGCGATATATCACGTTTGTCTGTAGTTTTACTATGGTTTTTTTTTCGGAACACGATTTTGCAGCAGGTCAGAATTCAAATAGTATCATGTCTTATCAAAAGTATGCGTAGTTGAAAATTTGAGATCACTGCTTTTGATTGACATAACAAAAATGTATATTTTTGTATTGGGAAATAAGCACAACCATATATAAGTTATTCTCACCCACATGGAGGTAATGTAATTTAGTAGACTTGGCTACAATTCTCTTAATTACTCAGACTTGATTACATGTACATTCTAGATTAATGTATATACATATATATAATTCATACAGAGACAGTAATCATATTCTTTTATTTAGTATTATAATTATACTTAAGCTCTACCTTAAAGGTCATTGTCTTACGATGAAAGTGCCATTGCCCCGGACTAAATAGACTCTGTCTTATGGGGCCAGGGTTATACGTGGGTTACAGCTAGGCCAGTGTAACAGTAAGAAGACTGGTATTTCCATTGATGGAATCGGTCTATTCCATGAATGATTCAATATCACTCAGGGACTTTACTGTACTCCGTACTGCGTATGATAAACTTTCATGTACTTTATTGATATGAAGAAGCCATACTTATATTTGTTCTAGATTTTTTGTACTTTATTGATATGAATTCTGACATGAACTGTACGTACTTTAGTCCAAAGCATAGTACAATATCATGTTACATATAGACTGTCAAAATTCAAATATGCCTTGTCTGAATGAATGAAAGAACGATATTAACTACACATGCATATACCTACATACATGTACTTTGTGATTTTGGTCTCAATCTAGTTAATCCATCATGTAAATATCACACTTAGATCTAAACAGTTATAGTTATTTTAAGAATATACATATATATTTCAATAGATTAACTTCAAATTGTTGTATTAAGAATTAATTGCATTATCAGAATTATGGTTTTTAAACTTTTTGAATTCAAAATCTACTCCTCACCCCAAAATAAAAACGTTATACCTTATTTCAAGTCCAATTTCGTTTAAATACATATTGTTTGTAAATACATACTCCATAAATGTTCGATTTTATTTCCATATTTCATCCCAACATAAGCATAGCCATTACATAAACAATCTACAAACAATGATTATGATCTGAAGACAATTCTCAAAATATTTCTATATGTGAATGTTTCAGGAAATATAATCAAGTCCTATTATAGTCAGATCAAATAAATTCAATTTTTAACTTTTAACTAGAAATCTGTTTCTGATTTGATTTTCGGATTTAAAAAAAAGTAACAAATATTCTTTCTGTCCAAGTTTCATACGTTTATTTGTCTCTTTTTGATGGGAATAGATTTTGTTTCAGGAGGAACATGATCTAAATCCTGGAGGTCTAAATCTAAACCCTTAACCAATTCTTTTGAATAAAAAAGGTGATAAGTTTTAAAGATTGTGAATAGAATTAGGAACAGTTGTAATAAACTTCTACTATTGATCTGATACAGTAGTATCTCTTCCTTCGTTTGAGCAATTAATAGAATATAAATCTAAGATTTCAAAGACATTGAATTTTTTTTTATAGTTCAGAATTATATGGGAAATATCATTATGCGACTTAATTTAGTAGATAAATTAGTTTTTTTCTTTGTTAATCATATTCTCAGTGGCCTTTCATACACTGAAGGTTTGCAGGAAATAATTTTACAATTACTTTGATTGCAAAGAAATTCCCAGACGCTCAACGGTGTTAAGTGGAGACTCTCTATTGATCGATATACACATGATGAATCTTACATAGTACCAACAAAAAATGACGAAGATTTTAATACTTCAATTTAAAGGTGCATGGACACAGATTTGATGTTGTTAATATTTTCTGTATAATATTACGACTTATTAATTTTATTAGCATTTCACACACAAATATATTAGAATAAATAAATTTTTTCCGCGTGGTATAAAAAAAAAATATAAAGATATTACGCGATCACAAATTTTTCTTAAAAATTTGACTTCTCAATAGCGTATTTAATATAAATGTAAGGCATATAGTCACAGGTTTGGAGGAAATCCAGCTCCTGAAATTTATATAGCTGAGCGGATTAAACATCTTTATATATTGATTCCGTGGAATATTTTCTCCTTTATTTCTTGGAAAAAAATCCATTGCGTCTACAGTATGTTAAAAATAAATGAATTTAAATAAAATTAAGTTTAAAATAAAAAAATATAAAGATATTTGGCGATACCTTCTTTCTTAAAAATTTGACTTCTCAATAGGGTATTTTTTTTTACACGACATCACTTGTTCAGGGCACCATGTCGCCTAGGTTTGGAGGTTATGTTTTTTTCCCTCAGCTCCTGATTTGTATTGTTTATATAACTGAGCTTGGTTAGTGTTTGTTATCTTTGTATAAATTTTTCATGCACCCTAACAATATTTAGGACCACAAAAAAAAAAAGAAACACTCTTGTTTTGAACATATTTTATTGCATAATTCATACAAAAGGATTGGTAACAAGTTCTTGCAACTTAGAAAAACTTAATTGGGAAAATATTCATTTAATATCTTTAAAAGTTTTTATTAATCAGAAAGGTTTATATACGTATAAATATATATTTTATGATTTTTTTTTTTATCTTTTATCGTTCAATCAGACAAGTATTTTAGATTATTTATTCATTTTTTTGAATATTCAAAAAACGTTTGTTTACTTACATAATTGTACATGATTCCTTGATCCATGCAAGAAATTAATGGCTGTATTTATATACATTTTTCAGCATGTCTGTAAAACTTCCATTCATATAAATATTAAAAACCATATTATTTTTAAGTATATAACCAAGACTATATAATTTGAGATAAAAAAAAAAATTTGCCAATTTTGAAGTCAGCTAAAACTTCCCTCTGAATACCAATTTAAAAATAAATGAAACAATAATTAAAAAATCGTTTCTGAATTTTTCGTGATTTTATTTTCCTGTAGATGAGTATTATCCCTGAATTCGAAATGTTTGCTCTCTTGGTGATAAATGATCAGCGCATATTTAGACAGCTTCGCTCACTCTGGCTAATATTAATTCAAAGTCCACTCAAAGGGAGTATCAGTGACCGTTAGGTCACGTGATCTGGGTTTAAGGACATGCCAGCATGTGGCTGGGGGTATTTGTGTAGAAATATTTTGTCACACGGGATTAAGGAATATGTGAGTAACTGAAATTCTGAGTGACTTTTCGGATCAGATGGAGAATATATTTGCACTCTACACCTAATCAAATTAAATGAATTTTTACTATGAGAAAATAAAGTATAAAATCTCACATTGTTGATTAATAAGATTCAGTTTTCTAACTCTGACATTAATATACCTAGTAGATGTGATTTGTTTCATTACTCTCTGATAAATCTAATAGGATTTGTTTATACTCAGAGATATGACAAATAATGAAATAATGAATCATGACATTAATGCCCTCGACCATATTCCTAATGGACATCGTTCTTCAAATTTTTGTTGGGGCTATTATTAATTGTATCTTTATTAACAAACAATCAAATTACATGATCTGTATACGACTTCAGCATTAGATCAGCATAAGAATTATAACAGAATTCGAAAAAGGCTGTTTATAAATTGCTTGTGTACTACTAGTATATGTACTTCTCTACTGCAAGCATTTCGTCCCACGTACATCTGGATATGGCATTAAAAATGTGAGGGAAAAGATCAGTATATCCGAATTATCATTGCAAAATGAGAACACCGGAAGTATAAATCCCTGAAAATTTTAGGGCGGGGCCACAATGGGGAATAAAAGTTTTACATAGAAATATATAGGAAAAATCTAAATTGAAATTATTTTCTTCTTCTCAATAGAAAACCACTGGGCCAGTAAAGCATGAAACTTATTGATAATTTGGCTTGTAATTTCAACTTGTTTGTCAGTAGCTAACTTCGTTTAGCAATTGTTCATACTCAGATCTGATCACGTATGTGTCAAGTCAAATCAGCTTGAAGACGAAAATACTATATGCAGGTGATAATTGTGTAATACTCTTGCATAAATTGGAAATTTTTATAAAAGAAAAAAGTTAAGGGTAATACGGGGCCACAATGGGGAATCAACGTTTTACATAGAAATATATAGGAAATAAAAAAAATCTTCTTCTCGAGAACCACTGGGCCAGAAAAGCTGAAACTTATTTGGAAGCATCCTTGGGTAGTGTAGATTTCGAATTGTCTAAATTATGATCAATGGGATAGGATGGGGTCACAATATGTATTACAAGGTGGAAATCTGGTAAAGAACAGAATGGCCAAAGCTTCTCAGGTGAGCGATGTGGCCCATGGGCCTCTTGTTAGTTTTTGTGTGAAATGCTATTAAAGTATATAAGTAGTAATATTATACAGAAAATATTAACTTCAAATCTGTGTACAAGTACCTTTAAAGAATAAAGGTATTCTTAAGTCTTTGTCAAATTTTAGACCTCAAAAATGCCACGATCTCTTGATCTTCAAAGACTGCATAGGTATTTTAATAAAATCTACCATCTTCCAAGGAATCTTTTTTTTATTCAGGGATGGGGGGTGGGGGTGGGAGTGAGATGGTCAAGTTGCGTAGGTAACCAAAATGTAAATTGTTCATGGTTACATGATTTCGCGATGAACTCGTCTGTGTATAAGACGTAAATTTTGTTCGTAGTAATGTAAATGCGTGGGTAAATACAACCCAACAAACAATGAGTTTACGATGATCCCACAGTATTTAAGACTCTTAAACTTAATTAGGAGTAACTTTGTAATGGATAAGACAGATGTTCAATTATATAGACCCTAGATTTTTTTTATTCATTTGGAGAATGATCATATACAGCATTTAATGGTGGTATAATTTTATAATTTTGATCTAAGAAACACATGGAGATAACGAACAGTATTCAAGATCAAAAGTTCGTTAAACAATACAAAAAAGGAGCAGAGTAAACACGGACCACCAAAACTGTAATGGGATCATGTGCCATGAAGGAGTGAGCATCCCCTGCCGTGTGCTCCTTGTCATGATCGGGAAATAACGGAAAAAACCGTCGTCAATTCAGTGTATAAATAATGGACTGACAATGAGTATGTAGATAAACGTCAGTCAGCATTTGACTCAATGATTAATTTATTTGCTGACAAGGTCATTGTATCGACCATAGAATTTACGAAATCATGACTTTAAACGAGACAGCTGAAATTTAAATTTTCAAAAAGCTCATTCGGAAGAATATGATGTTTTTGTTAAGTACTCCTAGGTTTGTTTTATAGTGTTTTAAACTTTTTTGATAATGGTGCTTGTGCGCACGGTGCCAACCATGTAGATTAATTCTGGGAATAAGTAAGTTCCCTCCCTACTAGGATGGCGATTTCACATTCCTCAGTAACTGTTCCAATCATGTTTCCAAACTGTGTTCATTCTCCCGGGAGATGAGAATAAAGTTATAACGTTAGGAGTAGGTTGGTCGATGAAGATTTGGCTCTGTTCCGTTTTCTTACCTAATTTTTCTCTTTCATGTTCCAAACTAGATTCTTTTAAAATCTTGAAAATTTTTTTGATATAAAAAATGAAGAAAAAAAATAAATCCATAGTATATATATTTAGTTACTTTTCGAAAATTGAATTCTACATGTCTTTATCAAACTTTTGTAACCTGCAGGTCAGAAAAAAAGACTAGTCGCGGTTCAATACATATATCCTTCATTGATCTTTTTTGATGTATGGCCTTTTTACATGCAATCCTTTAATTCGCGCTCCTCATTTCTTGCGCCTCATTAGCTCTATTAGACATCGGAGACCCGTGGAATCTCTATCATTATTAATCGCTGAGTTGACCTATAATGACATTCGAAATCCTCAGTGGTTTTCCATGTTTTCATTTATCACGTAATAGAACGGTTGTAAACTGAAGCGGAAACCATCAATACATAGTTCTAGCTTTTTAGAGAAAAATATTCATTTAAAATAATTCTATTAATTATTAGTGCTTTAGCAGATGTCTTTTGATTTATCTGAGAGTATTAATTGAATGGGAACTTTTGTTAAGATGGATTTAGAGTTACAACAAAGCAATGACCTAAAATCCTGATGGCGGATTTGAAGCTGAACAGGACTCGAAAATAAGCACACGCCATTTCAGTTTTCCTATCTCCGATATCAGCACAGTAGTATACCCTTTGCCTTTTTTCTGTCCTTTTTTGTAACGGGTACCTGCATGAAATTGACGCATTGGTGCATTCGTGTTTGTTGTCCCCCGCTTATGCTACACTGACCTACGCTAAGTTATGAATTTCTGTCCGTCCGTCTTTCTCTGTCTGTAACGCTTTGTTTCCACAAGATAGGAACCCTTTGAGCTTTTATATATTTAGCATAGCAACTCCCTATGCTAAAGAAGACCCCTATTGATTTTGTCAAAATATAGGTCAAGGTATAAATAAGCAAATTCTGTCTGTTAAAACACTTTCGTTTCCACACATAAAACCATTTGAGCTATTGCAATGAAATTTTACATAACAACTCCCTGTAGCCTAATGAAGACCCCTATTGATTTTGAGGTCGAAAGGTCAAAGTTCAAGGTCGTAAATTTATACATTCTGTCTGTGTGTAAACGTGGTGATATTTCAAGAAGATTTTGAGCTTATGCAATGTAATTTTATACCAAAACTCCCTCGTTCGCCCCTCTCAAAGTGCCCCGCCCCGTTTGTTTTATTAGTATTTATAGTATTACTTGTCACTATTTTTAGCACAAGGGCATGAGGAGAGTTATTGCGTATAAAACAGGTTCTCAGCGGACTTTATGTTCTTATTACATCTATTAGAACTGTTTAATAAAGGCTAAATAAATCAAACACCATGGATTGTGTAAAATTTTGAGAATACTGAACATGAAAACATGAATATATACATGTATGTGACTTCAGTTCTGCATATACTTCACTCAACGTAAAGCAACACCGTGGTGTAGTGGTTATGTCTGTCGCATCAAATGTGAGAGGTCCCGGGATCGATTCTCTGTCGGTCCTTTCTTTCTTTTCTTTTTTTTTTAAATACCTTCTTTTTTTTACTAAATGATAGTATTCAGCATGTGAAATGAAAAATTTATGAGGTTATAAAATCATCATTACAGTGTGATAAATATTCCATATAAAAAAAAATCTTCTATACACATAATAAAGAATAAGCAATCAAATCTTTATATGCATATTGCCATACATGTATTTTATTTGCTTCAGTATACATGTATACATTTAATAATTCTACAAATTCAGTAGGGGGAGTGAAAGCGGGGGACACGAATTCTCTGAATTAGCTTGTTTGTATGCTACACTGACCTACGCTAAGTTATGAATTTCTGTGGTATCTTTCTCTCCTGACGTGAAAGAAGGGGTTATATTTATAGCTAAGTATATGTAGCATACGTCTGTCTACATGACATAAAACTGGACATTGACAAAGTGAACTGCTACAGAGTCCTCGAAATAAAGATCGATTTTAAAAATGTGGTGTCGGATTCCTTTGACGAATCGTTTTCATTTTTATTACCCTTCACTTAAACACTTAGATATTACTGCACAAAAAAGGTCAGATTATGGAAACAAATATCCAGGTATGGTATCATACCTTAAGTTCAGTACGATAAAATCAAATCCATATTTGAATACTCTTATTGAACGTTGTTGATATATATAAATATCAAATTGAAGGTTTCAGCAGATACCTTCATGTTAGAAAATTTGGATTTTTTTTTTTTTTTTTTTTTTTGGACAAAGAAGAAAACACTTGTTGTGGTCTTCGACTTGACATCCAGGTAAATTTATGTTGAAGATTTATCAATTAACAATATAGTTTATTCCACTCGTTTGTCAACTCCATATATCCCATGATCTCGAAATAAGTGTAAGCATCGGTTTGGCATACATGTTTCATATTTAAATATTTGCTTTCTTTGGACAATGAGTGCCAACTACTAACTTTGTTGTATAACAAATGCTTCAGATTTTCAGCGTCAATGTTCCTTATTTACGAAGTAGTACGAGAGTACAATTATCAGCTGCATATTAAACTTGTATTTATGTCTCCCAATTTAATTCGGTGATCATGTTCCGAGAAAAATCAATTTTAAACAAAAACATGCTACTTACAAATAAATTGACATTACCTGGTTTTTTACAATCTTGTGTAAAGTAAGAAGTCATTAGTTATGGCTGTTTTAATGACTTTGCTACAAAGGTTAAATATGAAAATAACAAACTGAAACCAAACTCTTAAAAATATCGATTAAATATTGCCCATTGTCATGATATAGCATAGGGAAAATCCGTAGACACTTAATCGTGAAATTTAATTAATTACCTAACCATTTGTATGAAAACCCCAAGTAAACATTCGACTTAATGTTAGAAAGTATTCGCTGACAAAGACATTTATCAACCGTAGAAATTGCAAAATGTTGACTTTCAACGAGACTGTTTATGTTCTTTTTTCATCAAGTTAATTGTTTGTCAATAGTTTGCTTAATTTTGGCAATTGTTCGCACGTATAACATATTTTGTATTTCTAACCAACTGGCATATATAAACACCATATGCAGACGATAACATAAATAAGGTGAGGTGACGATTGCAAAGTTGAAGCCATCACGTTAACCATTAGGTTTTGTTATGTCTCTAATAATGTCTTCTATATTTATAAATTATTCAAATATGAAATATATGTACTAGACGCTGTTGTATTATTTATTTCCATTAAAAAAATCTAATGTTAAATTCATTGCTTGTTTGTTTGTTGTACATCTTTCCTCTCGAGAATATTTCACTCCAATGGAGACGCCACCGCTTACCGATGGAGGGCTGTACATTTATACCTACACTCGGCATAAAGCAATTGAGTCGCCCGCTTTGCGCAGTGGTTAGAGGGTCTGCTCTAGATTCGCGAAGTAAGGAGTCGATCCTTACGTCGTGGCTTCGAATCCCACTTTGGGATGTGGAGACCGGTCCTTCGGAGGAGACCGTATAAACTGAGGTCCCGTGTCGCAGTTGGTGCTGACACGAAAAAGATCCCTCACTGCTCAATGGTACTTAGTGCCGAGTCAAAATTTGTAGCTCTCCACCGGTAAGTGGTGGCTCTCCACATGAGTGAAAACTGATCGAGAGGGACGCTAAACAATGATTATACGATCAATCAATCAATCCATATGAGTGAAAAATTCTCCTCCAGAGGGATGTTAAACAACAAACAATCAATCAAAAGCCATTGAGCAGTGAGGAATCTTTTTTCGTGCCAACACCTTATACGACACGGGACCACGGTTTAGGATATACGGTCCCATCTGAAAGACCTGTCTCCACGCCGCGCAGTGGATAAGAACTCTCGACGTAAGGATCAACTCCTTACTCTGCCACTCTGGAGCAGACGCCCTTACCACCGCGCCACTACCTAAATGTTTAATTGAAGGCCGCGGCAAGAGACTTCGTCATTTTTTATGCTAAATTCTGCTTCATATGAATATTAACTGACCACAATTTGTACCAATGGGGAAAAAGACAGCTTGCTTGAAAACACTGAAAAACTACAAACATACAAGATATTGTTAATCAGAAATCAAGTTGTAATGTAATTTTTATTATTATAATACAAGTACCAGTGTACAAAATAAAAAAAACAGCTGTCTATGTTGTTAAAAATCCTGGACATTAAATAATCGTGGGGAAGAGTTGTTAAAGTATCTAAAAGTCGTACACTTTGATGTTATGATTTTTGTAAAAACGTTATGACTTTGCTTATTCAAATAAAAATACACTATAATTAAACATCAAGAGTAGGAAGAAGAAAAAAACACATTCTTCTTTCCTAACTATTGAATAATTAACTTATATTCGTTTGAACTTGGTGTCTACATACAAAAAGATGCTACGTTTTGTCTTGAAAACAATATGATTATTGAAAAAAAAATCAAAGTTGAAAAAAAGGCGAAATACAAGAAAATAATCGATCTAAAAATATTCTTACCAACTAAATAAAGGTATTTAACTTACTAGTCCACATTGATACAAATTAAATACCGGTATAACTTTATGTAAACATGAAGTAGCTTTATCAGTGAAATATAAATTTTACAATTATCTAACCAAATTTGCACAATTTTTCGCCGATTCATCAATTTAATTGTGAATTTCCGTACCAAATAAAATGGTAGGATACAAACAAGTTTTCCACTGGGATTAATACGAAAAAATCCCAGGAACTATAAATCTTAAGTGAAAAACCTTTTGAATGACCTAATTTTTTTTTCAGTGTTAGACTGAATATTTTCTTAGTCGTGATTTTCCTAGAATTCATACTAGTAAATCAATACAGACAATGATAAATCACCAATTTTCCTCCCCAAGAGTGAACAAATACATATGTTTTTCGAAAAGCGACGTATCCATATATAAAACGAAAACAATGATCTGAAATGAAAGATGAGGCGATAACAAATAGTACACGAAGTCCATTAAACATTACAAAAGAAGAAGCTTAGCAAACAGACCTCTAAAATATCAGAGGTGGATCGGATAGCATGAAGAAGTGAACATCCCCTGCCGACCGGTCACACACAAGGTGTGCTCCTTGTCATGTTCAGGGGAAAAAAGTAAAATCCATAGACAATGTAGTGTGTAAATCATTACCTTACAATCACTATGGGAAAAGTCAGTCAGCATTTGATTACTGATAGATTGCCTTTGCTGACAAGGTCATTGTATCGACCATAGAACTTACCAAATAATGACTTTGAAGGAGACTGCTTATATGCTTGCTTCAACAATTTGTTTGTCAATAACTTACTTAGTTTTAGAAATTGTTCATACGCAGAACATGCCTTTCCGTATCGAATAAACTGAGAGATATACATGTCTGTATGCAGGTGTCAAGGGTATATTGCTGCAAAAGTCAAAATGGTGAGTATTATGCACTAAAATTATTACATAGTATTTTAAACTGCTTTTTAAAAGTTAAAGTCATTTTAACTTTTGTTTATCATAAAGCTTTGTTGTTTGATAACCATTCGCGTCTTTTTCTAGTAAAATATCCAAATATGAAACAGATGTGTCAGACTCTTTGGTATCTTTTATTTCAAGCTCACTAGGATATATCGTATAGACATAAAAATGGAAATAACCATTGTTAGTTGACAATGCGTCGTCTTTATACCTAAATGTCTAGTTGAAGGCAACAGCAAGTGTTTTATTCTTTTCATATAAAAGATTCTGTAATACAAAAATAGGTCTGCTAATAACAGGGTGCAATAGGTACTTTTGGGAATTCCAATAGATTGTTGGAAGACCTGGTCTGCAAAAACCACATAGATATTGCAATAAGAAACTCGAGCATCTTTTAATATCAACTTCAGAGTCCATTTGCATAAAATCAGATTGTTTTTGAACAAAGTAATGTTACAAATGACCAAATACAAGGTAAGTAAATTAAATAGTTCCATTTTTTGAAAAAAGAAGCCGTCAATGACGTAAAAAAAATGGACTTAATTTATCAAGGAGAATAACTGTAAATAAAGTTGAAAAAGTCGTTTTTTTTTGTTCTTGATTTTTGTTGAAATTTTGCGATTTCAAAATTTCCTTCAAATCTTTTAGTATCCACATCTGAAAAACACCACGTCTATAATATATTGTCGCACAATGCTCTTGAAGCTTCTCCTTCACTACTGTCAATATCTTAGGGGAGGGTAAAGAAAAAGGCTTGGTAAAACATTTACTGGGACCCGCTATGTAGATTTGTATGAAGTTTTGAAATCCAATGTATAAATATATAAATATAGTATTTTAAAATCACTTTCGACGTCAGAATATTAACAGCATTCAAAACTGAAAATATCATAACTGATGTAAAATTTTAGTTCTTTTGGCTTACTTTCTTAAAAAATTGGAGAAAAAAAAGAATAATATTACAACATTGACAACAATTGACCCCTGTAAGAAAAATAACCTTTGCTTGATTCCTATATTTTTCTTGGGAGTTTACATTTTTTGGACTAAGTGCAATCCAACTGATATAAAATCCTTTAAATACACACCAAATCTTTGTGTACTTTAAAGGTCAAGGTCATATCAAGAGGTCAAAGGTCAAATATTGTGACGTCATCTACTGAATCTTTTATTTTTTTGCCATTTAAATTTTTTTAATCGCCAAAATATCAGAAACTACCGGTTCAATTTTCTTTATTTTTATACATTTTTTTCTGGGACCCATTTTAATCATTCTGTTAATTTTTTTTTTTTGCAAAAATTGAATTATACTTTTTTCTTTGGAAAACAGTGTAGGCGTGAATTTTCAATTTAAGTTTTTCATTATTAATTAACAAAAAGGTTATTTTAATCAAAATTATAACACAAATTTGCAATGATATTTTGTATATTACACAGATGTAAAGTATATATAAGAGAGATTTGTCCTAGAACAAAATATCAAAGAAAAAAAATGAGAAAAATTTTAAGTGTAAATTAGAAAAGCTTATGACAATTACAAAGCGTTAAGTTTTTCATTATTAATTAAAGAAAAGCTTGTATTTTGTATATTACACAGATGTAAAGTGATATTTAGGGAAAAAAAATGAGAATTTTAAGTGTAAATAAGAAAACTATTTATAGAAATGAAACCGTGATTTCAAAATGTTCCTGCTCATAAAATAAAGAAAATGCCGAATATTTGGTTTGGGTTCTTCCAAGAAATTTTCTTTTCAATTAGGGGGAAGTTTATTTTATCACGTGTTAGTCAGTAGCTTTTCCAATCATTATTCCACAATGAAATCCCAAAACGCTCACCTGATTTTCCAGATAACCCTTTGAGACAGTTTCACGACTTAATAAATTCTGAATTCTCACCAAGTAGACGGCTACTTAATTGACAGTAGCTCCCTTGACATATTTAGCTTTTACAAAATACTTGGCCGTTGATAAGGAAAACATATTTCTTCTAAGAAAAGCTCATAAATTTAATTCTACAGAAGAATTTTCAATCAAAACCTGCAAAATATGAAAATCATACAATTGTATGACAACATCCTTGAAAAAAATGTAAGTCTTGGTATTTTCAACACACAAATAACAAACCATTAAATAAGTCATAAAAATTTATTTCATATAATATATATCTACATTTCATTGCACATAAATCCCACTGAATTTAAACAGTGTCCATTTTCAGGTTTAGTCAATTCCCAAGTTTAATAATAACATGATTAAAATCTCTAAAAGGTAAAAAAAAAAGTTCAACACAAGAACAGTTTCAAAAATATTTTTTGCCAGAAAGCCGCTACATTTATCAATTTCACAACAAGCGATGTATTTCTCTTTTTAACATTAACATTGTATCTATCACTGGCCGAATAATTTGCCCTGTCGTATGCATAGTGTTGTATCATATATTCATATAAAGACAATAAATTGCATGTAGAGATTGTCTAATATCTTTTTCGCATCATTCCAAAAAAAAAAAATGATTCCATTCAACTTGTAAAATTAAAGGTCTACAATACATAAATTATACCAACAGAACCATTTATATTATCAATTTCTTTTAAAGATCAATTCAATATTATAAAGAATGATCATTTTATTAATGTATGGCACAAATTTCGTCCATGCTAAAAAACAACTCTGTGGTTCGTATAATTGATTTTAAAAAAAAAGTCCAAAACAATAAAGCAATGTACACTGAATGAAACAATAAAACAATATACATGCACTTTCGAGGATAAATAACGGCAATCCCCATATATCGCCTTAGATATAATTGTTTTCAAGAGAATATCAATCTACCGACAAAAATATTCAATGATTTCTCCACGTAAACAAAGGCATACAACCAAACACTAATTAAATCATAAACCTAGATGTCCACGGATAAAATCTATCCTCTTTGTTTATTCAGCGCCTGAAAATACAAATGCGATTTCCTTACGTAAAAATATAAAAATTACAGAAGTGCGTAATAAATTTTTTTTTTTAATTGTATATTTTTAATTGTATATTTTTATAAATTCGATCTCACCTCTTCTGTTGCTCGTGTCTAATTTGCTCAACTTGCTGATTTAGATTTTTGTGAAGCAATGTCAGGCTTTCCTATAAAAAGTGAAAATAAACATAATTCACAATGAACTATTCATAATTTTCCTTTTTTTAATCATTTTTCTTCTAAAGTATTTTGTGAAACATGAAATTTATGAAAATTTTAAATCATTTTAAAAATCGAACTGAATGTTTCAAAATGATTCAAGGTATACAGCAAAAATATATTATTCATCTGAAGAGATTGTGCGGCATCATAACAACCACTCAAGGAAAGATCCAGCCACATATGAACTTCTTTTCCAACAATTTTGAAGGAGATACACATAGCTTTCTCAGTTACTGTCAAAGACAATTTGATTTTTTGGCAGTTAAAAGGGAGATTTGACCAAGATATGACGAAAAATATCAAAAGATTTAGATGGCACGACAAAATATCAGAATGAAGGCTGCCGAGTGCAAAAAGGTTGAGCAGTGTTCGGAATATTTCATTTAGAAATGTACATAATTTACAATATGCAGCCCATCCAATGTTCAGTAGAAAGAGAGAGATATCGGGGGAAATCTATCCCCCGGATTATGATGGGAGGATAAAGCACAGGATAGAAGGTATCCGAGTGCATATAAGGGATGATCCAAGGGTATCCGAGTGCATACAGAGAAACATCTAAAGGTATACTTGTGCATGTTGCAGATGAGTTTTTGTACAGTTGTAGGGATCCTGTTTAATGAGTAATAAATGGCATCCTAGTGCAGACACAGTGTGTCAGTGCAGACAAGGTGTGATTCCATTTTATAGTTTTATCAAACCAATAAAACGAAAAAAATCCATGATAAAGAGTTATGAAAGGGAAAATGTTCAAGCTTTTTGAGATTATGGTAATTCACATTATGAAGGGATATTGGTGCATTTGTGTCTTCCAATGAATACACCAGTCAAAAGCATCAACTTTCTGCACAACATTGAGTTTAAAGCGTTTCCCAAGGGTATCATTAAACTTGTTGGGAAAGGTTTCATTTCTCCATATTCAAACCAGAATATAATCGCGTAAAGGATTGGCAAAGAGTCCATATACAGTTATGTATTCCTTACTAATTGTTACTTTGTTGCAAAAGACTCATTATAAAAAGAAAAAGCCTGCTTCAAGAAAAAAATCAACATGGAAGATGAAGATAACCAATAATGATCGATCTCACAAAAAGAAATCTATAAACAATTTCAATCTGTACAGATGGTAAATGCGTGTATCCCTGGATAGTCTAGAGGTGGGATCAAGTGCCAAGAAGGAGCAAGCATCCCAAAACAGATGTATGTGGCCTATGTTGGCCTGTCTCACATTCAAATTTTTATTTGAAGTCAGTGTATCAAAATTATTACATTTTCATCGACACAGAAACGTTTAATTGTAAAAAGTTTACACTTGCAAAAAAAAAAAAACATAAAAATTAAAAAGACAAAACAAAATTACTTGATAGTTTAACCTCGCAAACCAGCAGGTGTGGATGAAAGGGGATGGTTAAGACAAAGCTGTTTTGATAAGTCCCAATTCAGTAAACTGACAAACTTATTGTTATGGGAAATCTTATGCTTTCTTCACCTTCTTTGTAAAACTAAAAAATGAAATCAATTATTGGTCTGACTGTAAAACTTAAGAAAATACTTACGTTTTCCTCTCGAAGTTGCTTGAACTCCTCGGCAAGGCGCGTGCTACACATTTGATTGTGTTCATCCTGCTCAAATTCCTTAATCAAATCATTCCTAAAAATATATTCAGACTATGTACTGAGCAACGAGGTAGCAGAAGAAATGCAAGCAATCCACAAAAAAATATATACAAAATAGAAACATACAAATTAAAATAAAATACCAATTTATCAACTATATACATGTATTTTAAAATACTTGATTTTTTTTTTAGCAATAATGTTCAACAGTGTTCAACGTATATGCATGATTTTTCAGGAGATATTAAAAAACTCCTCATTTTTCCTCCAATTGTTCTTGTTTACTTTTTATAATATAATTTGCCGTCATTGAACTAGACTAGGGGAGGCCAATAACCTTGCTGTACTCTGAGGTTTTCTTGAATTAATCAAAGTATATCTGCATGAATTCCTGATATTAAAAATATTATTTTGATAAATGATTATAGAGTGTCACAGAAGTCCATAAAAAGTATAAGAAAGCGAGTCAATCAGAACTTTTAATTCGTTAGAAGTGTTCTTCATTTCTTAGTGCCGCCTTAGTGGTCTTAGATATCGTCTAATAAATCACGTATCTCCCCAACTATTGGATTGTACTCACACAAAAAGACATTTATTTCCTTTCTCCGTGAGAAATATGCCTAAAGCAGATAAAATTACACAGGGCACTTGCTTCGAAGCCAATTTAGGATAATTTGGAAAGACGCTCAAATTGCTCTCGCAGAATTCACCTCACAATCATCATTTGCTTGTACAACAATCATTTCTAAAAACGGTTACAACCAAAATCTGATCTTTGCTTCATCAAATTTTCTAAATATTTCTACGTCTACGTGGTATGAAACTTGCCTTCTATTTACAGAATACTTTGATTTTTTTCATTAGATCTGACATTAGATGTTAACTTATTTCAGGCAACAATTGTTTGTCTCTGGCACCAATCACAGAAATCGGTTTCCTGGTGCTATTATGGCGGGGAATGCAGAAATCAGTGCGATATCTTTTATCCCAAGAAAGAAAGCGAGACATAAATAGCCCTGTTTTTTAAAATAAAATCTACCCAATGGCTAATTTCAACATGTTAAAACAGTAAAGGTATTCCAATATAAACACATGGTTTGCATATCTTACAAAAATACAACATAAAAAAATAATTTGACTAGAATGCCAACTAAATCCCACTGAACGAATTCAAAATAGCAATGGTATTTCCATTTAAATATTCGTAGCCAATGACCTTCGGTTGAGAAAAAAATAGGATATAGCCAATGACCTTCGGTTGAGAAAAAAATAGGATATACATTAACAAATATTATAAAGACCAAGAGACGATCAAATTATTAAGAATCAAGATATTCTAGAATCTGCCTTTGACAAAGATAACTCGGTGATAAATAAAAAAAAAAACAACTGAAATATTTTTATTTTTGAAGTTGATTTTCGTGGATCCGGAGAGCTATTGGCAAAATTCCATTGTGGGAATTTTTGAAACTAGATACTGCTATCAAACAGAAAAGGAAGTTTATCACATGTTTCAAATGGGCCAACTAAATCGTATGACAGCCGAGATTACTTCAATTTTTCCATCGTCAGTTTCCTTATTTATTATACGGTAAAACATGTATTCCGATATCACCTACATGTATATACATTGTATGGTGATTACACCTACAAAATTATTTGATACTTAAAAAGCACTAGATAATCATTTTTTTAAGAGACAGGCTACTAACAGAAATGTTTAAGTTACAAGCACCTTAACAACTTTATTCGAAGTAGGATCCTAAAGTCATTGGTCGATACAGTATATAGTGACCTTCTTGGCAAAAATAGTCCATCAATGGGTCTTTTTTTGGGGGTGGCTTGCTAGATCTTTGGTTACTAGTATTATACTGAATTTGGCTATAGAATGTTTTGTTTATTTGAGGAATACGTAGGACTGACAGCAAGTGTGACAGGTCAACGGGGGATGCTTACTCTTCCTTGGCACCTGACCCATCTCTGGAGTGTCCAGGTGTTTGTGTTTTATGTACTTTTCACAGAAATGTGTTTTTTTTTTCATATATATTTTTTTTGGGATGATGTGTTTGTTAACTTCGACTTTTTCATATATTCACCTAAGGAATGGAGGCTTCAAAGCATGAAATATATGGAGATAACGAACAGTTAAGTTCAAAAGTCCATTAAACAATACAAATCATGAGCAGAGCAAAAACGGGGCTGTAAAACATCAATGGTGGGATCAGGTGCCCTGGAGGAGTCAGCATCCCCTGACGACCGGTCACATCCGCTGTGTGCTCCTTGTCATGATTGGAAAATATCGGGAAAAATCGTCGACAATTCAGTGTATAAATTATAACCTAACAATTAGTATGAAAAACGTCAGTCAGCATTGATAGGTTGTATTGGCTGACAATGTGTTTGTATCGACCATTGAACTTATACATGATGACTTTAAACGAGAATGCTGATATTCTTGTTGCATCAATTTGTTTGTCAATAACTTGCCTCATTTTAGAAATTGTTCATGCGTGGAGCATGCTCTTTTGCATTGAATCAACTGAGAGATATAAAACCCGTATGCAGGTGATAAAGGTATAATGTTGCAAAAGTAAGGGAAATTGGCAGATTAAAAGTTCCCACCAAAAAAGTTCAGTCAACAAACTTACTTTCTCTGAACCAATAAGGACAGTTCTGTCTGTACTTTAAGGTACTCCTCTGCTAACTGTAAAAAAAACATTAACATCTATGAGAAAAATAAAAATTGATTCTTAAAAATAAACTGCACTTTTACTTCATTTATTAAGTTGACAAAAACAAACATCTTCACTAATAAAGGCAATGTCGACCACAGTAATTTAACTAAGAATTTTCATGCAGTGTGAGCCTTTGTTTGAAATTCG
Organism: Saccostrea cuccullata; assembly: GCF_032062105.1. NCBI lineage: Eukaryota > Metazoa > Mollusca > Bivalvia > Ostreida > Ostreidae > Saccostrea > Saccostrea cuccullata. Next base: position 206,561 of record NW_026926406.1, read on the forward strand.
TATTCATTTTATACACATTGTTTTTAAAGGTGGCGAACTTTAACCAACTAGTAAGTAATACTAGTTACTCGAACACTTTTGTCTGATAATGGGAAATATGAATGATTTTGATATATCAGGGAGTTAAATGGAAACAGAATGACCAATAGATTGAAAATGTGGCTAATAACTGATAAAAAAAAACTTCATTTCCATTCTATTACTCTTCAAATCTGTTGGTGACACAACGATTTGTGTTCCGCTGGGAAGGCTAATCTATAGAACATCGATTTTGGTCATTTCATGCTTTGTCCACTGTTTCGGATCTTTCCCAATCAATTATGAGGATTCCCAAAAGCTCAACACCACAATTATATCTTAATACCACTTCAACATAGAATTCTTCTGCTCAAGTGTTTACAATCATAATAAATATTTGCCGGTGTGTTTGGGATCACATGTTCATTATGAGTTGGTATACAGAGGCGAAGATGCCTTAAACCCTTTTTCTCGGTTTAAGGGGTGAACGTCAATACATCGGTCTAATTGCTACTTTTGGAGAATAATCAACCTTTACAAAGTTTGTCTGCGGGAAAAGATCGATCCTAACGGTGTTTTCGGATGAGAGGTGAATGATAATTTGAACACTTTTTTGGCTCTTGTAGACAAATACTTATACGATTTCCCCTCAAGACGCGTCATTAACAATTTTGTGGTGCTGATGACTTATGGGGCCCGATCTGTCTTTTAAGTATTCCCAATTTTTCAAAGATATATATTGGGTTTTTCAGGATGCAATTTTCTGTGCTTTTTACAAATTTATCTTTGTACTTAGTATTCAACGAATACTAGATTGATCTGAAATTCAATATGATTTGTAAATGTCTTTTTTTTTTAATTTCAGAAAGGTGTTGTGCGTATTCTTAGATAAATTTACGGTACTAGTATTTTCTGAAAATTTCAAAATCTGCGCTTTATGTAAAAAGGACAAACTCGTTTATAAAAAATTAGGTAAAGAATAAAAATAGCAGCGCGTGCGCTTGAACGGAAATCCAGTTACATAAAAAGTTTTTGATATCAGTAGAATTAAAAACAGGTTTCCTGTGACACAGAAGCGTGGTTGTTTATTCAGTTTTTACCTAATTTGTAAAAGTTATTGTCGGAAGGATGTCTAACATAATTTTTCAGAGTGAACTGATGATAAAATATCTACGCAGTAGTATTTAAACGTGTCTTTAAGCTACTGTAGGACATGCAGAGTCGAAATAAAAGATTTTCTTCATAAAGTCTTTTTTAACATACACTGTATATATCAAAAAAGGAAAAGTAGGAGAAAAAGTCCAGAGTAGGAGAAGAGGAAATACGGACCTCCAAAACATCAGACGTAGGATCAGGTGCCATGGAGGAGTGAGCATCCTCTACCAACCGGTCACATCCGCCGTGTGCTTCTTGTCATGATCAGGAAATAACGGGAAAATCCGTCGTCAATTAAATAACATGCAGGGTTAAAATAGAAAAAATTCAACATGCTTAATTAATTCTTGACAACGTTACATTAAAAAAGTCTCCAATTTACCGATTCGGGAATTTTAGACAATGTAATTCTGAAGTATTTTTCTAGCAACATTTTTGTTATGTTTGTTTGTTGAAATTGTTCTTAAACAGAATCTAAAGGTTGAAAAAAAAACATTAAGGCTGAAATATGATCACGCCAGGAATTTGAGGCACTTAAGGTTGACAGTGAAAAACCGATTTTTCAAAACATTTCCCATTCCTAGTTTCTACAAAATCCGAGAGTCTTGATAATTTTTCAAGAAAACATCATTCTATGACTGTCTAAAAACAGTCTAAAAGTTTATTATTGATTAGGGTTCTAAATCTAAATTGTTTTCTAGCAAGTATTTCAGCACTGAGCATCATAAATTTCGGAATGATCCATCATTCCATTATTCTTTCAATGATATTGATTTCGAGTTTAAGACTGGGGGACATTTAAAGACATCTGAGCTTCAGGCTTTTTGTAGCCACCTCCACTCAATCTGCCACAGGGGAAATCCTAACTGGATCCAAATTAAATTTATAACTTCTAAGACGAGTACTTCTGAGAATTGTTGACAGGAATTGAAATGTTAGATAAATGAAAGATTTAAAGAGAATTTTCATTGTCTTTAAGTTTGGAAATGAGATCTCTCTAGGGATCCCATCTAATTCTTTTCCTGATAATGGACATTAAAACAGTTGCTGATATTTTTTATATAACAATATCTAGCTTGTAAAGAATACGTGTATTTATGCTTAAAGTGCAGTGGGAACATCTTGATTCCCCAACAATAACTTTCTTCTGAACGTAATAATTTGAGATAAGAGTTTTCTGATCATGTGCTTTTCAATTCTGATGATCATTTCTTCCAAATATTAGTAGTTTGATTTCAGATCTGATGAAATACTGAGAAAACGAACAGTTATAAACCTCAAAAATCCACAGAAACAATACCAATAGGGGGCAAAGCAAACACAGACAGGGGATGCTTATTTCTCCATGGCACCTGATCCAACTTAATATTTTGGAGGTTCTTGTTTGCTACGCTCCTATTTTGTATTGTTTGATGGACTTTTGAGCTTGTATACTGTTCGTTATCTCAATAAATTACACTGAATGAGGACCTACAATTTGTATGAAAAAATGTCAGCATTTGGCTTAATGAAAGATTGTTTTTGTTGATAAGGTCATTAAATAGAATGTGACTTCAAATGAAACTCTTGACATACATGCTTATTGATAGCTTGCCTCATTTTAGAAATTGTTTAACGTAGAGCATGCTCTTGTTTATTGAATCAATTGGAAGACATAAATGCCATATGTAGGCAAGGGGGTATATTGCTATATAAATAAGAAAAAAAAATGCAAAAGTTTACCATTAGGTTTTGTTCATAAATTACTATTAATGCTTGATTTTCAAAAGATACATCGAAACATGTATAATTGTCAATCAGAAACTGAATTATCTTTTCTTATATTGACTTCAGTATATGTGTGTAAAATCAGACAGTATTTCAATAAAATAATGTTGTAAATGAAAAGGTAAGTAAATTTACGAGTTCCGTTTTTATTGAAAAAACAGCTGTCTATGATGTTTAAAAGCTTGGACTTTATCAGGAATTGTATAATGTGTTGAATGCCCTTTGCTTTGATGTTAGGAATTTGATAATAAAAATTCTTTATTTGGATTCTTATGATACAATGTATATACTGCACTCAATATTTTTATGCTTCTCTGGGAGTAGAAAGAACCCATATTTGAGTCCACTTTATCGTGGTTATATGTCCATTACGTGTCTATGATGCTGTCATTCAATAATATAAGTATGATAACAGAGACAGATTTTTCTTATTCTTCATATCTAAAACTGGCTGCAAGTGCCTGTAATTACTTCTATATCAGGAAATGGAGCAGCCAGCCCAAAATCTCCCAAACCTCTATCCCAGCCTGCCAGGTCATAAAATGTGTCTGTAATTGGCAAACTATCTTAAAACCCCATTTCATAGGGATTACTCCCAATGCAGAACATCAACAAGGGAATTTTGTATTTTGCATGACCTCACACAAGTTTCTGACCCATTGATACTTTATGAGTCTTTACAGGAATGCAGGGGAAGAGAAAGTACATTTCAATAAAATATGCCTGCATCTTTTGGTAATCAAATAATCATTTCTAAAAGAGAAATGACTCATTTAGTGTACCATTTTAATTTAACAAATGGCTGTTAGACATGTATACTGGTGTTGGTATAACAATTGTCTGAGCTGCATCCAATATAGCAGAGCACACTCTGTCCCTTCATAATAACTTTTGTTTGAATTTTTATAAGATGAATAAACATGATATGCATACATTTGTTCTAATGTACTTGTCTTTATGTGTTGGGAAGCACATTAGATACTGCATTTTAGGTACTGTGTATTTCACCCCATAATACAGCACAGCGCTTGCACAACCCACACTAACTCTTCTCCCTATTTTTTTGTAATAGATCAAGAAACGGAGGCCATAAACCTTCATTTGGTGGGTGGCTGGTCTCAATAGTGAGGTAAAAGTACAGGCCTGATCAGACTTGATAAAACAACACAACAAATCCATTTTTGTCTTCAGAATTAGGTAAGTGAGGTTCCCCTCTGGGGCGGCCTAATAACTATTGATCTATCCATGTGTCGACATAAAAAATATTACCCTTCTGTTTTTTTAAGTTCATCCATTCTAGGTCTCTTAGATGAAGAGAAATTGGAACGGAAATTTAAAATCTTAAATGATAAATTCATTTTTCTTTCCCTTTTTGTTGAGATAACAATTTTACATACTGTAAACCAACTATTATTCGCGTCATCTTTTATTCGTGATTCATCAGTTAGAAATCAATCTGCGACAATTAATTTTCATGAATGAGGAAACATTAGATACAAAAGCAAAGCAAAATAAATGTTCTCCGGTGATTAATATTCATGACTACTTAAAGAAGGTCACAAAACTCGTGAATATTTCTCGCTCACAAATAAAAGTGGCTTTACAGTATATTATCGGATATAATTGAAAATAAACTTACAAAATGATGACTTTAAACAAGACTGCTGATATTCTTGTTTCATTAACTTGCTTTGTCAATAACTTACCTTCTTTTAATAATTGTTCATGCATAGAGCATGCCCTTGCATATCAAATCAATTGAGAGATATAAACCCCGTATGCAGGTGATGAAGGTACATTGCTGCATAAGTAATGGAAGTTGACAATTGAAAAGTTACAGTCATCATGTTTGTCATAAAGCTTGGTTGTGTAAATTGTGTAAAATGAAGTAAATTCTTTGTAAATTGAGTGAAGCAAATATTATTAAGTAAATGATTAATTAATAAATCCACAATAATTAATCTACAATGATTAATTCTGTACAATATAGAAAATAATTATCAAATGTCTCTGCTACTAAAGTTCCAAGAATTCAGAAAATGATGGTGTTGTTTTTTTTTCCTTTTGTTAGATGCTTCTTTGAAAAATTATTGTAAAAAGAAAAATTATGAGTTTCTTTATTCTAAAACAGATTTTTTGTCAATTTCTGTTGAAAAAAAAAAAAAATAGAAGTTTTCTTTTCTGTTAGAAGTTTTCTTTTCTCTAATAGAACTTTTGTCATTTCTTGTAGAATCTTTGAGAATGTTTAAGTTCATTACCTTACAGTGTTGATCAAATATCTCCATTGACTCTACACTGGTAGGACATGGGGCAAGAGGCTGCAAAGATACAAAAAAAAAAATTAAAAGTTATAGGGTAAAAATGGTGAGTTTGTAATAAGACAAATCCAGAAGATTTATAAATCTAGACACAGACATAATTTTAGTATTGAAAAACTAGACTTCTTTTTAAAAATACATTTAGGAAAATACATTTTACAGTTACTAGGTAATTAATGTTGATTCAAGGGACAGTCACGGCATACTCCCCTTCCCCCCCCCCTTTAAAAAAGGCTTTTTTTTCTTCTTTTTTAGTCTGGAAAAGACAAGCTATTTGTTTTAAATGTATTCTAATATTGTACTTGTATTGAGAGTTATTTTTGTCAAATCTTATCTACAAACAATTTTGCCCCCTTTTGAATTCACCCAGACACAGATCTGTTTAAGGACCCTCTCTACACGTGTTCAAAATTTTTTTTTGACATTGAGAAAAATATTTTGTATAAAGGAGTTAATATTGAGCACATTTTTTTTATATTTTCACTGTATGGTGCATGGCATTTACCCCCGGGAGATATGTTCAAAGACAACACAGTATCAGTGAATAGAAATCACTGTTAAATTAAATTACTTCAATAGAGAAAATACATGTAAATAACACGTTCTGTTAATTTATCTTGGCCTTTTAAAATGTTAAGAATACTTGAATTCATTACAAATTGAGAAATATATTGAAAATTTCTATTTTTTAGAATTTATATCTAAAGGCAGATCACTAACTGCAGAAAAATACCTTAGAATCAGAACTCATTAGTGTACAGTGTAGAGAGGATTCTTAAGAAAAAATGCCTTTTCTTTGAATTTACCATTTTAAATACAGCCAACTGTTACAAGGGTAAAAGAGGCAGAAATAAAACAGCCTAGGCAAACTTTTTCCTGTATACAGTCATGTGTATTAAAAATCTCATGTAGTCCCCTTCTCAAATTTTTTTTGAAATACATATGAAATGCTATCAATGTCTTCAACAATAGTTTTCTTTCAAATTTTAAAAGTTTGAAATTAATGTACACCAATTTCCCAGAAAGTCCTAGGTACTGCAAATTCATAATTCTTGTTCCAAGTAAATGAATGTTAGAAGTGAATATATAGAGGAGATAACAATCAGTATTCAAGCTCAAAAGTCCATTAAACATTCCAAATTAGGAGCAGAGCAAACACAGAGCTCTAAAACATCAAAAGTGGGATCGGGTGCCATGGAGGAGTGAGCATCCCCTGCAGACCTGTCACGCCTGCAGTGTGCTCCTTGTCATGATCAGGCAATAAGGGGGAAATCTGTAGACAATTCAGTGTATATATAATGGACTAACAATGTAGTATGAATAACTACGATTGAAGTCAGCATTTGACTCAATGATAGATTGTATTTGTTGATAAGGTCATTTTATCAACCATAAGAACTTCAAAAATCATGACTCAAAACAAGACTGCTGATATTCTTGTTTCATCAACTTGATTGTCAGTATATTACCTTGTTTTAAATATTGTTCATATGTAGAACATGTTCTAGCATAACTGAGAAGTATAAACCCTATGTGCAGGTGATGAAGGTACTGTAGACGTACTTTTTTCCAAGGGGTCATAATTCCCCGGAATCTCAATTTCTGTTTAATCCTCGAGTAGAAAATTACGTGGATTTCTTAGACTTTCACTATATGCCTTACATATATATTTAGTACGCTTAGACAAATTTCAGCGGAAAATTTGTGACCGCGTACATAGCTAAATTAATACCACGCGGAAAAACGTACTTCTACAGTATATTGGTACAAAGTAAGGGGAGTTGAAGGTTGAAAAGTTAAAGTCATCAATATATATTATAGTTCTAAATACTGTATGTGTACTTAAACCAGAAGTCTCTGTCAAGACTGTAGCTCTACTGGTTTGTACTTATAACAAAGGATGAGAAAAAAAGCCATTGCCATCAGACCAAAACTGTAGAAGCAGTAGCGTTTTAAAGGAATTTCACAGAAAATTCTATTTTTAGTAACCATGGCAACACCGTTCATCGAAATCAAAAACCGATGCACTATTTTATGTATCTTAGTGTAGTCTACTTGTGTGCCAAGTTATATTAAAATCAGACCAAAACTGTAGGAGGAGTAGCGTTTTAAAAAATTTATAAATACCGCTAAAAAATAATTTAAAATACAAAATACAACGCGGAAGTGTGTAGTGCTAATTCATGGATATGCCAATAACTGAATGCCCTGTGATTTCCCTAAATTTTGAATACACCAATTTATGTATACATACAGTAGGTTTTAGTTTGTACTATTTATTCAAAAGGAAGCTTTACACCTAAAGTCCCTGAACTATATACTACTGGATTTAATCATTCATGTTAACCTTAGACTGTTATTTTAACAGGGACATACATAATAATACTGTATACAGGGTTATTTTCGCCCTTTTGCACTTGTGAACAAGTTTGCCCCGTTTTAAATTCGCCCTGTCATAGTTCTGTTTAAAAAATTATGTCGTGTAATTTGCATTCGCTCCGTTTTGAATTCGCCCAATCAAGAAGAGGGTGAAAAGGGCGAAAATAAAACCGGGGTGAAAATTTCCCTGTATACAGTATTATTATGTATGTCCCTGTTAAAATAACAGTCTAAGGTTAACATGAATGATTAAATGTTCTTTTTTGGTAGGAGAGAGACTTGTCTATATTACGGGCTGTAGAAAGTTGAAAAGCTTGACTTAGATTTCTTGGAATTTGTCTATAAATACATGTAGATGATATGGAGAAGTGCAGTTACCAGCTACTAACATCATCTACTGCAATTTGTTTGCACGGCAGTTTGTCAAGTATCCTGCTTATACCTAGTTACCTGTTATCATATACATGTTTTTTTTTTTATTTTCAACTAATCAACATCCAGGAAGAGGGCCAATGAATGAAAATGTTAGGAATGAATGATGGATAGCTCAGAATCTTATATTATGTCAAAAGTAGTTCATACTCTTTTAAATGTAAATATTGCAAGCTTTAACAAGTAGGGGGCATAATTCACAATTGTGAACACACAAAATGGCAGAGAAAAACTCCCTACCATGTGTTGTTTAATTTTATCCTATTCTAATTTCAGTGTAAAAACATTTACAAGAGTATTGCTATGGTTACCTGTAACTGGTGGTCTAACGACTGGAGAACCAGGCTCATCGCAAATGCATCTGTATTGGACAAACCAGTTCCTGTCAATTGTGAATAAACTTATCAGGTCAGTTCTCCTCTCTCTCTCTCTCTCTCTCTCTCTCTCTCTCATGTATAAGACCTACACAAGTACTGGCAACAAGTTTATGAAATGTCAAATGGAATATGATATCAATCACATGACAAGAAAGTTAATGTAAGGATGCTTTTGTGTTATAATTCTACAATTTACTACCAAAGTCATTCTCAAACTCTAAATTGACATGCTTATTCAAATAAGCAACATAAAGAAATAAGAAGAAGCCATACTATTTCATTATAAATCAGAAACAAGATGTTGCAATCAGAATCTGAAAGCCATCCCATAGGAAGTATCCAGGAGAAGATATTTTTAAATAACATTGTGAGCTGTGATTTTCTTTATTTTAATGGAAAATATTTAAACAATTGATAAGAACAATATCAAGATGTCACAAAACGAACCTGTGGTCTGTTGGGGGTCGCTGGCTGTGGAGTTTGCTGGTTGCTGGCCATTGCTGGGTAGGACTGGATGAATTCCCATCTCTGGGGTCCACGACTGGTGTCTGGGGCCCACATTGGCTATCCGCTCCGACTCGGGAGGCGTGTGAGAGATGGAGCGCTGGGGGATGGTGTTTTCGTGGTTGGGGGAGTGTAGTGTTCCGGGGAAAGTGTTGACGTGCGGAATGTTGTTGTTAGGGGGACTGACAAAGGGTTGATGGGAAGGGTTAACATTGACAAACACGGGGGAGCTGGACATTCCCAGTCTGATCTGGGTCACCTCGTCTGATCCGCCACGTCGGTGAGTTCGCCCTGTCAATGGGAGGGACGCAAATATTGGCATTGTGGTCTGGGTCAAGCAAGTGTTTCAAGAGTTTTAATCCTTTTGAATATGGTTTATGTATTATATTTTGGGGACTCAGGACATTTTATTTCCATTGATTAAAATTTATCAAAATATTTTTTACTGCTACTGATAGAAGATTATCAAAAGATGTTAATAAAACTAAATTAATAATTACTAAATTTTTTAAGTTTATCTATTTCAAAAGGATTAATACCTCAAACAAATTGAATACTAAGCTAAACTAATACATATAGCATTATTAACCAAAGAAAATTAACTCAACTAAAATTTGCAGATCAGAAATAATATAAAAACATGCATCATGCAGATTAATTCTCAATTCCTTATTGCACATGGTTTTCAGGCAATAAGGTAATATCTTTCTAAGAAAAAAAATTCACAGTATTCCATTTAAAACAGGAGTGAGATATCTAAATACTTTACATTTTTATGACAATCAAATAAAAGAATTAATTCAATTTTCACTGAAAAGTCTTCAAGACTTCTTTTCTTTTCCATGTTTACTCTCTTGGTATTTCTAATTCACATTAAATAACGTAACAAAATTTCAATTTCTGAGAGAGAAAAAAATTATGGACTTTCTTACTAAACTTAACAATCAAAAACCTTACTAGTCAGTATCCACAAAACATCTCTTAACAAATAATACAGATGAAGATTATATCTAAATTTTTAACAAATTATACAGATGAAGATTATATCTAAATTTTTTAACCAAAAGATTTCATATATGTGATTCATGCAGTGAAGAAAACAAGTGCATACATTTTACATTTCATTGTATTAAAACAGACTGTTACAATGTGCTTTAACATATAATTATGCAAAATATTCCCTCCACCAATTTCATGCTATTGAATAATGAGATTGAGATTTATAAATTTTGAAGTTTTTTTTTTTTTCGATTTACATTTAGAATCACTTTAAATGATCTTAATCTGAAAAATACTTTGTTAGATTTAACAAATGTATTTTAGGAAATGTAATGTAAATGTCTAGGTATTTTTACTTTCTAAGTTCCAAATGTATTTAAAAACAAAGTTTCTTCACCTAAACAGAAGCATTTGGAAATGGACAAAATAGTCTCACCTGCGATTGGCACATTATGCAATGGGTTCCCACCAGAAAACAAAATGTATGTACCATGTGATCCCGTTCTACGATGTCCTAACAGAACAATAACAACGTCAACACAGGGGACACAACTCTTAACAAAGGGCACACAACTCTTATACTTATCATGTCTACACTCTTCATAGAAATATTTTATATTGGGAAATTGATTTTCGAAAACCCATTACAAATTGAAACCATACTGGATTATTTAACTATTGAAGGTTTCTTTTTTTCATTTTTTTTTTCAAATCAATTTTTTTAATATTTGAAGTAAAATTATTGTAGAAATACATTTCTAAAAACACCTTAATTTACAATATAATTTTTTTATCTATGTACAAGTCTGTTTTCGTCTATTCATAACTAGATCTGTATTAAGCATTGATTCTTAAATGCAAGGAAATCTCATGCTTTTGGAACATTACTGTTTCACATGCAATATTTTTTTAATCTGTTTTCTTAAACAAAAAAGTTAGTCTTCTCAAAATATAAATCAAATTGAATAAACAAAAATGGTAATATAAAATAAAAAATTCGTGTCATGAAACAAATACAGTCAAAATGCATCAATGCAGCACAAAATATAAAATAACATTTTCCTGCTTTCCTTAATTCCTGATACATGTAACAAGAAATGAAAGCCATCTCCTCTGACTATTTATCAAGTGGTCAACATAAAAGACTACGCTGTCCTGAAATATTTGATTTAAATTTGGAGATTGTCAATCTTTCAATTAATTTTTTTTTTATTTTGGTTAATGATCAGCTCGTTTATTACAAATTTTTTGCCAAGATCTTTTTTCCATTCAATGATTGTACAATCAGTTAACTTTGCAAAGACAGAACATCTCTTGACAAAAAGGATGAACTTAATATCATTTTCTCTATACTTAATTTCGCTTTTTATATTATTATTTTGATTGTTGTGTACAATAAAATGAACCTTTTGGTTAATTATTTGATACAGGTTTATATATTTTACTGCAAAGAATATATGTATGTAATGTTAAGCTATTACAGTGTACAAAATGTAGAAAAACTGCCATTAGTTTGGTACACAAAGCATTATAATACAAGAATAAATGTCTGATTATGATTTGATGCTTTTATAATGAATCTGTGATTTGATGATACATTTTTAGAGCACGCTGTACATGACTTACCTTTGTGAGAGCCTGTACTGCTGCCACTTCCATTACTGCCTTGTGTCAGGATATCCCCCTCACTGAGGCGGGTCAGATCTGCCGAGTACCGTTTGTACTGCTCTGGGGTGCCAGCTCTCCCCTCTGCTAAACTCTCTCGACTGGCTGCTAGTGAGGCCGGAGCACTCATTTGTCCCCGTCCAACTTCATTCTGGTACTGTTAATGTCAAATGTCACAAGCATGCTCAGTTAAGGAATGACTGGTGTTTTTGTTTTATGATGTGTTCAGTCCGTTTGTTTACAAGTTAATTTACATAGACCCCATAGAAACATTTATGCAGAAGAAATTTGATTAACTAAATCCTATGACAATGATAAACAATATACTGAAAGAAAACTGTTCTGAAGTTGTTTTTTTTTATTTGAAAAAAAAAATGAGTTAATTTTTGTGAAAAAGTTTTTATCTGAATATGACATAAATAAACATATTGTTGTAAATTCCTAACTATACGCGTAGAATTAATTATCCCATAACTTCGCAAGAAGCACCACCAGTGAAACAAAAACATAGGTAATCAGAGATTACAGAGCTCACCTCAACGAATGTTGTCTTTAAGTAAGGCAAAGTCACACAATTAACCAACAAAAAGTGTACATTCCAAAAATGAAAATATTCATGCAATTTTGATCTGATACTTTGAAATAGACCTATATAAAATATTCAAACTAGTTCTTCTTCATGAAAATGTAAATAAAATCCAGCATCTGAAGCAAATTTGAGAGTTTTCATCCCTTGATGCATCATTTGTGCAAGTTTGGTTTATACAATGTTATATAAGCCTTATAGCTTTTTGGTAATAGACCTGCACCCATAACTTTTACCTGGTCCATTATCTGAAAAATGTATGTCGAATTCAGCATCTGAAGCAAGTCCATTAGTGTGCATCCTAAGATGTATCATCCATGGAAGTTTGGTCATTAAAGAACTCATAGTTACTTGGAAATGAATCATGCACCAAAAACTTTAACCTGTTCACTCAACCGGAAAATGTACGTCAGATTCAGCATCTGAAGCAAGCCTGGTAGTATGCATCCTTAGATGTATCATCCATGCAAGTTAAATCATCATAGGGCTCATAGTATATTAAAATTGAGACCTGCACCAAAAACTTTAACCTGTTCACTCAATCGGAAAATGTAGGTCAGATTCAGCATCCGAAGCAAGCCTGGTAGTATGCATCCTTAGATGTATCATCCATGCAAGTTTGGTCAACATAGGGCTTATAGTTACTTGGAAATGAAATCTGCACCAAAAACTTTAACCTGTTCACTCAACCGGAAAATGTAGTTCAGATTCAGCATCCGAGGCAAGCCTGGTAGTATGCATCCTTAGATGTATCATCCACACAAGTTTGGTCATTATAGTGCTCATAGTTACTTGGAAATGAGACCTGCACCAAAAACATTAACCTGTTCACTCAACCAGAAAATGTAGGTCAGATTCAGCATCCGAAGCAACCCTGAAATGTGCATCCTTAGATGCACCATCCATGCAAGTTTGGTCAACATAGGGCTTATAGTTACTTGGAAATGAGACCTGCACCAAAAACTTTAACCTGTTCACTCAACCGGAAAATGTAGGTCAGATTCAGCATCCGAAGCAAGCCTGGTAGTGTGTATCCTTAGATGTATCATCCATGCAAGTTTGGTCAACATAGGGCTTATAGTTACTTGGAAATGAGACCTACACCAAAAAGTGCACCAAAAATGTTAACCTGCTCCAAAAACATAAACCTGGTCATTCCTCTGCTGAAATTGCAGCATCTGAAACTTTGACTGGTACAATGAAACACACTAGAAGCATCTTCCATGCATGTCTAATCAATATAGGACACAGAAGTACTTAAAAAGAAAACTGCTCCAAAAAACTTAACCTGGGACGCCGACGCCGACACCGACGCCGACGCCGACGCCGACACCGAGGGTATTACATAAGCTCCCCCAACTTCGTTGAGGTGAGCTAATTACTCACTTTTATTTTTGATAGTGCTAAAAACAATGTAAAATCCCTTGATGAACCCTTCATTCGCAAATTATTATTCTCGCAATTTGACGTTGAAGAGGCTTTTCGTGATAAAAAGTACTCGCGAAAAATAAGGAATACAGTAATTTATTAGAAATATTCCTTACCTCCACCACTGGTGGTGGGTTTCCTCGGGGTGGTATGGGAGGAGGGTCACCCTGTATGTAGGGGTCAGGGTTGATAAGGGTATCAGAGCGAGACTCAGACGCTGGTGCCGAGGTGTTGTATGTAGAGGGGGGTGAACTGAAGGCCATACTGTTAGGACGAGAGCTGAATGCTGAAAATAAACAACCATTGTGATAAATGCTGAAAAAAAGAAGGAGTCAACCACTCATAGTTAAGCCTTTATACTGCTTTAAGGATTGCATCAAAATATTTAATTGATGTCTCTTCAGTAATTCCTACATCGCACATTAAGTGAAAGGGGAGTGTCTATTTGTACTTGTTTTCATTTATATGATCAATGAATCGAAAAAAGTGCAATACATTAATACTGCAATTTCGTACTATTTATGAAGTAAAAATACAATTGTGGTCCTGAAAAAATATATTTCATTTCTTTGAATATCTGTGAATTACAGGAAGGTTAAATGCATGTGTCTTCTCTGTTGATTGTCGACAAATATGTGAGACTTACTCCAGTCCGGTGAATCTGAGGACTCACTCATCGGGGGGTACTCTAGGGGTTTGTCTGCACCGCTGAAAAACTGAACAACACAAATAAATGAGTGTGTAGGAACAAATCAACCAGGGACCTGCTCTAAAAACCTGTCCACCTAGCCAAAATATGTACACAGTAACACTACTAAAACTACTCATCAAGTTTGGTTTGGAACTGATGATTATACATGTAGTTACAGTGAACGCATTTTTTATTAACAAGTACATTCTAAATTGAAAATAACCAAACAGATAAAAATACTAAAATGTACAAAGAATGACTTATACACCTGGAACATGTAGGTCATGATTCTACAGACTTCTGCCATTGATGGCCTTTCTGCTGGGTTACCATGCCAACATCTGGTCATTAATATCTCCAGTGGCTTAGGAAGATTCCGGATGAGAGGTGGTCTGGTGCCTTAAATAAAATCATCAGTGTAAGTCAAGGTCATCTTCATAATGTTATCCAAAGGGGCAAAATCATTATACTCATTTGGTAGTCTATGACATGTGACATAATTCAAAAGATGTTATAATGTGGATGAATTCTTTACCATTGTGAACAGCCCACATGATTCTGAAGGCGGGGCCACCGATTTCATCAAAAGGCTTCCTCCTCGTGATGACCTCCCAGAAAATGATTCCCCAACTGAAGACGTCACACTTTTCACTGTAGTTACTACCTGTAAATGACAGAAAAAAATCAGTTTACAGTATAATGTGCGTCTACATGTAGCTGTAAATACTACCTATAAACAATACAATAACCAAATCACATTACAATATGTCAAATATCTACATTTAGCTAAAAATTACTGCCTGTAAACAATACAACAAATCAGTTTAAAGTTCCCTTCACTGAAAATGGATGCTAATCCAAATAGCGCCAATCTCAGAGTATTGAAATGATACAACAATGAATGCTGCTTCACACAAACCTTCAAAGACCTCGGGAGCCATCCAGGCTGCACTCCCTTTGTTGTTCGTCATGTGTGTCTGTATATCACAGGCCGTGCCAAAGTCACAGATCTTCAGAACGGTCCCACCCATAATCAACAGCAGGCTAGAACACATGGAGGGTATAATATGTGAGAACTTTCACAATACTTTAACAAATGTAAGAAAATGTTTAAACACATATAAAATTGGTCTCATGAATAGTACAAAATATGAATAGGTGTCTCCATGGATTTTCTTCCCATTCATTATCTGTTACTTACTTTGGTGGTTTTAAGTCTCTGTGAATCAGAGCTTTGGGCTTCATTCCGTGTAGGTACTCCACCCCTTTAGCACACTGCAGGGCCCAGCTCATAGCGTGGGCGGCAGTGTAGGTTGGCTGGGGACCCGCCCCGTGCAACACTACAGACATACAAGCATACATGTCAGTAGAAGTTTGTTATTTTTTTACTACAGTAACTTTATTTTTCTATCTTTCTTTATATCAAAATATGGGTAAATCATGTTATAATGAAATCAGATTCTTTCAATATATTGTATATATTGGTTTCTAAATTCAAGGAAGTATCATGCATATAGTAAGGTAACGTTCTTACCATTGTACAAAGATCCACCCTCAGCATATTCCATCACAAGGCACACCTAAAGTTACACAGAAAATTTACCTTAAATGCTAAAAATCAATTTTGCAAACAGGAAAAATATGGGGGGAAAAAAGCACATACCATGTAAATTGGATATAATCAGTTGTTTTAATAAATGGTGAGACATTCAGATAAGCTTAAGTTTTAGTGAGATAGTCCCACAAGAAAAGATATTGATTGTCAAAATTATAAAATGTCTTTCTTCCATTACTGTTATTTGGTGAGGTGATCAACATGACCAATGTACATCTGTCTGGGCCAAACTTAGAAATAAAAAAAAATCCTTGTTTGCAATTGCTGACCCATATTTTTTTGAGTGGGTCAGTTTTTAAGGGGTGGGGGAAGAAATCAGAAGGATTTTCACAGGGTTACTATATAATGTATAGACATGCTAAATAAGCCCCTCTTTATTAAGCCACTAATTTGATAAAAACAAAATAGAAGTAAGGAAAAGAAACAGTAAGAAAAATCTTGGATCAAAAGTTTGGATCAGCAACATTTATAGTTGGTTAGTAGGCAACTTCAACATGTTCAAAGAATTCAATTTATTTTACGCCTGGCCAGGTATATCCCAAAGGTGCATTATTTCTGGGGTAGACAAATACAATTTTGCAGTACTTGCCCTCAGACAGGTTACTTTCGTAAAACTACTTGTCCTACCAAAAAATATGCTTGTCCCACCTTTTTCTAAAATTACAAAGAATTGAAGTATTGATATGAAATTATTTCTTGAGGGACACACCTAAACAATACACAAAGACAATCATAGATTTAAATTTAGTAAAATCACGAAAATCTTCAAAATTCTAAAACAAAATACACTGATCAATCTCATAAAACATACAAAAAATAAGAGTCTGTGAACAGAACACGACTGCATATTGATTAAGAGATTGACATCATGGCTGTGTAATTGCCAGGGAACAGCATCAACAACAAATTTAATACCACTAGAATCTGCATTCACAGTATTAATTTAATATTTTGATGATAAATGTCTAAATTTCCATATGTTTTGCATGTTTTGGCGACATCGGTAACTCCATGTTTTACGACAGCTGCATATTTTCACAACACGTTAATGGGTAAAATCTAGAGGAGTTCTGACTATTCAATGTATGTATATACAGCTGATGCAGTGGTCAACGGCAGTGAAAACAAGTGTTTTGCTGTGATTCAGGATAGTTTTAAATCAATAACACAAAAGATATTGAGTATATTGTGCATGATTTTTTTTTTTTTGTTAATTGGAAAAGAACTTGTCCGCCGGCAGGCACCTATTATCAAATTACTTGCCCAACAACCAAAACTGGTTGTCCCGGGTGTCAAGCAGTGCTATTTGTCTAGCCCTGATTATTTAACTGCTACATGTAAAAGAGAAAATGCATAACTGGACCGCACAATGAACCTGGGTCCCCTTTACCACTAGCAGGTGCTCTATCAACCAAGACGATAGTCACTGCCCAAACCATTACATATTCAATCTCACCCCAACCCCTGTCCCCAATAAAATACTTATGTTAGTAAAATGATGATGCATTTCATATCTTACTGTTGGAGGTTCTTTACATGCTCCATATAGCTTCACAATATTGGGGTGGGCAATTTAGCTATTTCAAGGTAAGTTTTTAAAAGTTTTCTCTCTGATTTAGTTTAAAAAGAGACAAAAAGTCCCTCAATTAAATGACTATTGAAACACCAAAAGCACCCTTTCCAACAACCTAAAAACAATGTAAAGACACAAATAGCATTAGTTTACGAGTGTTAGTCCTTATGTTTACAAAAGCAAAATATGACAGAGAAAACATGTAATTCCATTGTTTGGTTAGCTGCATACCTGCAGTGAGGCATTGAAGTATGATGAAATTCACATTGTGCTGAATAAACTGACCTATGTGTCGTGTTAACCATGAACTGGACTTCTTTGTCATTCGCTCACCATACCTTGACAAACTCATTACATAGCCCCAAAACTTTGTTTTTATTGCAAATCTCGTTTACTATCCTTATCAATGTTACTTTATATTAAGTATTTTTTCAAAATTTTATCCATATTAACTTTTTTCAATGATAGCAATAAATTTATAAAATCAAAATAATTCTTTTGGAAATTTTAATTTTACTAATTAATTTTCTTCATAACCAATATTATTATTTCCGGATAGAACGGATATATTTAAAACATATTTTTTCGGATTATTGAGTACTTTCACTTCATGTTTATGTATAAAATAATTATATACAAAAATATATTCTTCGGTAATTGTTTTTTTTAAATCATTCAAATGGGGTCGTTCAAATGATTAAATATGATATAGCAACATTTATCCGAATAAAACTATTTACTGTTGTTACATTGACTTCATTTGTAAAGGAAAATGTCGACCTTATTCAAGAAACCTCGGCGAAATTTTCGCAAGAAAGTAATAACCATAGATAGCGATTCTGACAATGATAGTAAGGACGAGAATAATTTTGACAATGAGCAGAGTGATATCAAATCCCAAACCTTCAGTAGTGACCAAATCAAAAAGTCGAAGAAAAAGAAGAAAGAGGAATCCCAAGGAATGCATCGTAGTAGCAGCGTTCTCAGCTTCAAAGAAGAAAACGAAGAAGGTGTGAATTTTTCCAACAGAAAGATTATGTTTTTATCACATATTTATATTTATATTTTGCGAAATTTTAGAAAACTTTTTTTAAATGCAATATATTTTGATATATGACAAGAAATTCGGTGGAAATTTTAATTTTACTAACTAATTTTCTTTATAACCAATATGGAAATTAAATGGACCAAATGGATATATTTATATTTTTTCGGATTATCAAGTTTTTACTTCATTTAAAATATAGAAAATAATGAAATTATAATACAAAAATAGAATATTTTAATATCATTATTTTCTCCAGTTGTATTTTTAAAAATGCGATATAATACATATATAATAACTATTTAACATACTTGAATACAAAAGGAAGTATTTGATAGTTTCTATGGCCATAGGCGAAATTTTCGCAAGAAAGTAATAACCCCCATAGCGATTCCCACCCCACCCCTACCCTAAATAATTTTGACATATAGAGTGATATCAAATCAAAACTTCATGTGACAAAATACAAAAATTAGAGATTAATAATTTAAAAAATCCATTTGTAACTGTAAGTTCATTTATTTTCATCATTTTAAAAAGTATTAAAAAACGATAATACATGTAATATTCCAACAGAAAGATTATGTGTTTACACATATTTTTCCATTTGTTTCCATTGACAATTAAATGCAATATATGGCAAGAAATTAGTACTAATTTTCACCCATGGTCAATTTTTATTAATTTGTTACAGGTGAGGTTTTTAAGGTGAAGAAGTCAAGTCACAGTAAGCGGATTGCCAAACAGCTAAAGTTGGCCTCTAAGTTAGCAAGAGAGGAAGAGGAGAAAAGTAAGAAGAGGGAGGATAATTCCCCTTTGAGGGCCTCCCCGGTCCACAGGGAGGACTCGTACGAGGACAAAGATGAAGAAATAAGGGTAATATAATCATGTCATCTAACTCTTTATTATCGCAAAGCTGTATTGGAGTTTGTGGAGTATGTTTTTCATGTCATTTAATACTTCAGCTGTGGAATATATATTATTTCTTATCTTGCATGTAACACAAGTTTTGATTGGTTGGATAACTAATAGTATTTTGTTGTGTTGACAGAGGTTACGTGCGGAGTTTCAGACGTTGAATGGCGAGGACCTTGAAGAGAATGAGAGTGAGGAAGAGACGGAGGGCGGCAGTCAGCTGAAGAAGATGATGAAGAGTGAGTTATTACAACCAATTTTGTATAACAGGGCACCTTATGGAAGCATATCAGAATGATGAGTTATTACATCCAGTATTGTATAACAAGGCACCATTAGGAAATGTATCAGAATAATGAGTTAATGCGGCCAGTATTATAAACTGGGCATGTGAAAAAAACATATCAGAATGTGTTGTTTAATTTTTGTTCTTGTTCACTTGCAGAGGGGGAAATCCCAGATGCTAATATGATTCACATGATCAGAAAGCGACGACAACAGGCAAGGGATTTTGGAGACTACATTCCACTGGATGATACTGAGAGAGCGGAAAACAACAAGTCACGACTCGTCAGGTTTGTAAAAAGATGGAAAAAATGATTATTTTATAATGTGATGTACACATTCTCTAAGAAATGATAGGTAATATGATAGTTTATAACAAATATTGATTTTGTTTATCCTCAAGGAAAGAAATCAATTAATTTCCACACTTTGCAAAAGTTGTGTTTTTCAATGTTAAGAAATTGTTACATTTCACCTTTAAATTACTTTAACATGTTCAATGGTACACATGTAATTGTGTTAATCGTTCAAGATAAGAAAATTTTAGCAAGGAGGTAATATTTATAACACATCTATTGAATAACGAGAATTGATTTACAAACCAGAAAGCTACAAAGGCTACTTTTATTGTTAGGGATGATGACAAAGATAAGTCTGATGATGGGACATAACTTTTGGAAAGTGTGGATTCAACTATTAAAAAGAGATGATAAAAAACAACTGTAAATAAAATATCGGTCACCTTCTTTGATTTCTCATACATGTAAGGTTAGTAAGTAATCTTATTTTTATAATCAGGGATGATGACAACGATAAGTCTGATGATGAAGATGATGAGAGGATGGACTTCTCTGTGAACACACAGGCACGAGACAGGATTAAAATTCAAAATGACTTCTTGGCAAGGCATGGTAAAATTGTATATTTTTTAAAATTAGAGATTTTGGACCTTTTTTATGTGATGGCTGTGTGGTTACATATTTTCATGTAAGTTGCTGAACATACTGACTTGATTTTGACAGGATCGGACAACGAGGACAGTGACCAGGAGCGAGAGTGGGAGGAGCAACAGATTAAAAAGGGGGTCAGCCTAGGGTCAGAGGTGAAGGTCAAATTAAACACACTTTAAAGAAAACTCAGAATAAAGTGGAATTTTGTACTGGTCTCTTTCAAAATTTGTTAATCATTTTTTCAGCAATTATTCCACTGTAAATTTTGTATTTTAGCAACAGACAGATGGAAGTGTTCCAGCAACACCTGTACACAATGACCAGTACAATGGATATCAAGAAACAATACTGGAGAAGAAACCATTCACACCATTCCAGAGTTTGACCAAGTCCGCGGGTTCTACTATAATTAGTATGGAGGTCATCAGAAAACGTCTACAAGACAGGTAAGTTTTATACTTGGTCTTTACCTTAGTCAGGTCAGTGTATACCTAAATTTGGTCATTTATACCTGAGTCATGGCAGTGCTTATTAAAGCTGGTATGTAAACAATTGTATATTTTGCATGACCTTTTCAAACAATTCTTTTTATAGGTTGAACTCTATGGATGAAGTTCATCGTAGCCACACTCGAGAAAGAGACTCGTTAGTTAGTGATATTAGCGATACAGAGAAAAGCATTGACACCTGTCAAGAACAAGTTGCAGGCTTGGAAGAGCGTTACCGCTTTTTCCAAGAAATGAGGGGGTATGTCAGAGACTTGGTTGATTGTCTCAGTCAGAAGGTGGGTGTTTACATTGTTTGGGAGGAAATGTTTTGTGATAGGAGTGGGGTGGGAATCTGTACTTTCAGCATTCTATATAAATAAGATATGTTTCATTATATTTGTTTATCAAAACCACTTGAACAGCTGTATCCAATTTATTTGTACATGTGTGCAGCATTTCTGAACAAAAATTTAAAGAAATAGTTAATTTTGAATTGAAAGGAAAATATTTTTGTTCACTCAAGATTAAATGATATAACTTTAGAAACATTGAAGTAAACATAAAAGAAATTATGAAATGATCATCAATTTAAAAAGTGTTGGAATTTATCAAGTATTATATATTTTCTGGAGTTAGTTATAAAAAAAAAAACAATTACGGGAATATTAGAATAAATTACTGAATGAATTGCACCTAGAGAAAGGGTTTTTTTTTTTTTAATACAAATTAGAATGCTTTAAAATAGATTTTTTTAAAATAATGTACATTTAAAATCAAGGTAAATTCACCAAATTTCCAAGTCTCACAGCCTTTATATTTGGCTGCAAATTTAAACCTGACAAAACATGAGTGTAGGAAGTGCAGGGGCCATGCTGGGATGGGAACAATTTGTGTGTCACCTAACTTTTCTTGTAGAATATTGATTAATTAGCTTTAGGCTAAAATTACCATATTATAGATATCAGAGAAAGAAGAAAATAATGTCATTTATGAATTTGTATTCATATATGGCAAATTTATAAGAAAAACAATATTTGAAAATGTGAGTTGTAGCATATTTTAAGAAAAATTATTTTGAGAAAGGCTGACCCATTCAAATCTTTATGACTTGAGGCTATATGCCTTGAGCATGTGGTTTACAGCTGTTAAGTATACTTCATTACATTAAATACATCATTTACTTATATTGACTCAAAGATGAAAATATTAATTAACTGATATTTTTTCCTCTCCTATAAATTAATTTTGAACAAAATAATTTTAAGTGTAAAAGTAAGTGACTGTAATTATTTAATTTTGAGGATTATAATGGATTAATCTGAGTCTTACATCCGTGTCCTGTGTCTGTTTTACAGGTACCAGAGATTGATAATCTAGAACAGAGAATGCTGACACTGTGGCTGAATAGAGCGCGGAAACTGGTGTCGCGTCGACAGCAGGACGTCAGAGATCAATGTCAGGAGTACATGACAAGTCGGTATTTAACTTTTAATTCCCTAACTCATGACATATCTCTGTCTTCATTATTTCTTGCTAGTAAGGCAAACCCCAACAGCTTAAAATTTATACCCTATTTATATTTTTGAATACTTGCATCTCCTTTGTCAGAGGAAGATTATAGAATAAATGAATGAAAAAAGTACAGGTAGTAGGCTAGTATAAGAAAATAACTTGTATTTTATATATTGAGAATATTGTTAATCAAATTCTTATCTATTTAAATGATAAAGGTAAGTAAAAAGGTGAGTTTTTTATATACCAAGGTATTAAAGACTTTCCTCCTTGTCGTGAAGAAGTTCTGTTTGAGACCAAACATATGGAACTTTTGGATTGATTAGGCGTAGAAAAAAAATATGTTTGTTTCCACTTTCCCGACCGACCCTAATTTATAGTGCCGACCCTAAAAATTTTTTTAATGCTTTTGTCCCATGAAGTGCAAGATTTCACCCAGGGAATTATAGTCTCCAACATTACAAGCTTTTCAAGACAGAAAGAAGTTTGGGTCACCTTTCTATTATAAGTTTAAGTCACAGAAATGCTTGAAAACAACATTTCCCTGCCATTAATGTTACTTCTATACATGTTTTGATTAAAAGCAAAAAAAAAAATATAAAAAAAAATGCCTACCTACCTACCCTATATTTTTTCAGCCTGAAAGCGGAAACAAACATATTTTTTTTCTAGGCCTTATGTTGATTATTTTACTTTTTAGGCACAGCTAATGTGGATATGAACTCACCTGAGGCACAGGAGAGACAGAGACGAGCAGCAGAGAGGGAGGCTCGCAGGTAAATAGAAACAGTTAACTTTATAAAAGGAGACAGGATTAGTAAAGATCAGGTAGACATAATGGAAAGCTTGCTAACTTCAGTACCTTTCTATTACAGATCACGCAGGAGACGAGCGAGAGAACTAAAAGACATAGTGGGGCACCATGACGGCTTGTCATCAGACGAAGAAGAAAATCAATCAGAAATAGCAAAATATAACCTGGAAAAAGGTGGCACTTTTACCCACAATTCCCCGTGCTGGCTGATGACATTTAATGTTGTATATGTAGATATGATTTACTGACTTGACAAGAGATGGGCTCGGTGACAGTTCCCCCTTCTGTGGGGTTGCCCTAAGATTGATAAGCTTGGTTGTCCTATGAATGAAAAACCCACAGTATTTTGTGGTATTAACTCACACTGATGACTTGAAGTGCCCCGCCCACCCCTGTGTATTCTCTACTTGCAGTCACATTAGTGCTTCAGAATATGAACAGCAAAGTGACACATTAAGTGTATGAAATATTTTGCCAAACTTGCTCACATTTGATTTTGTGGGTTAAACCAGAATATTTGTGTCATGACTTGAATTTGTACAATTTCAGAACAAGATAAATATTCCTGAAGTGTCTATTACCGGGTATTCACTATTTGTTGATATCTGTATGTGTAGAATGCTGACTCCTCTGTTTGATTTTCTGTAGAGTCGGTGCTGGGGTCCCAGGAGCGCGTCTTTGAGGACGTCGTGGAGGACTTCAGCGAGGTGGAGAGTGTCCGCGAACGCTTTGAGGACTGGAAACAGACATACAGGGACACCTACCAGGACGCCTACATAGGACTCTGTCTCCCTAAACTGTTTAATCCCTATATCAGACTTAGTCTTATCAACTGGAACCCACTAGAGGTACAGGACATTATAGCTAAATTAGTCAGGCTTGATACTTAATATGAAAGCCTAAGTTAAATAAATTAGACCTAGAGCAGATAGATGTGCAGACAAGTCTATATCGTATAAGCAGAATTTTTAGTCAGGATTTGGCATTATTAGCGAGGGTGTTGAAATCGGTAAAATTGAATATTGCTAAAAATTAATGGCGTTTTATTTGTAACGGCCTCTTTAGTGAGCTTTTTAGCTCACCTCAACGAAGTTGGGGGGAGCTTATGTGATACCCTCGGCGTCGGTGTCGGCGTCGGTGTCGGCGTCGGCGTCGGCGTCCCGGATTAAGGTTAATTTTTTTGGAGCAGTTTTCTTTTTAAGTACTTCTATGTCCTATATTGATTAGACATGCATGGAAGATGTTGCTAGTGAGTTTCATTGTACCAGTCAAAGTTTCAGATGCTGAAATTTCAGCAAAGAAATGACCAGGTTAATGTTTTTGGTGCAGGTTAACATTTTTGGTGCAGTTTTTGGTGTAGGTCTCATTTCCGAGTAACTATAAGCCCTATGTTGACCAAACTTACATGGATGATACATCTTAGGATGCATACTACCAGCCTTGCTTCGGATGCTGAATCTGACCTACATTTTCCGGTTGAGTGAACAGGTTAAAGTTTTTGGTGAAGGTTTCATTTCGAAGATACTTTGAGCCCTATGATGACCAAACTTGCATGGATGATACATCTTAGGATGTATTCTACTAGACTTGCTTCGGATGCTGAATCTGACCTACATTTACCGGTTGAGTGAACAGGTTAAAGTTTTTGGTGCAGGTTTCATTTCCAAGTTACTATGAGCCCTATGTTGACCAAACTTACATGGATGATACATGCAGATGCATACTACCAGCCTTGCTTCGGATGCTGAATCTGACCTACATTTTCCGGTTGAGTGAACAGGTTAAAGTTTTTGGTGAAGGTTTCATTTCGAAGATACTTTGAGCCCTATAATGACCAAACTTGCATGGATGGTACATCTTAGGATGTATTCTACTAGACTTGCTTCGGATGCTGAATCTGACCTACATTTTCCGGTTGAGTGAACAGGTTAAAGTTTTTGGTGAAGGTTTCATTTCCAAGTTACTATGAGACATATAATGACCAAACTTACATGGATGATACATCTTAGGATGCATACTACCAGCCTTGCTTCGGATGATGAATCTGACCTACATCGGGTTGAGTGAACAGGTTAAAAGGTTTTGGTGAAGGTTTCATTTTGAAGATACTTTGAGCCCTATAATGACCAAACTTGCATGGATGGTACATCTTAGGATGTATTCTACTAGACTTGCTTCGGATGCTGAATCTGATCTACATTTTCCGGTTGAGTGAACAGGTTAAAGTTTTTGGTGCAGGTTTCATTTCCAAGTTACTATGAGACATATAATGACCAAACTTGCATGGATGATACATCTCAGGATGCATACTACCAGCCTTGCTTCGGATGCTGAATCTGACCTACATTTTCCGGTTGAGTGAATAGGTTAAAGTTTTTGGTGAAGGTTTCATTTTCAAGGTACAGTGTACTTTGAACCGTATAATGACTAAATTGCAAGGATGGTACATCTTAGGATGCATACTACCAGACTTGCTTCGGATGCTGAATCTGACCTACATTTTCTGGACAGTAAACAGGTTTAAGTTTATGGTGCAGGATTCATTTCCAAGTAACTTTGAGCCCTATAATGACCAAACTTGCATGGATGGTACATCTAAGGGTGCATTCAACTAGGCTGGCTTCGGATGCTGAATATGACCTACATTTTCTGGATTAGTGGAAAGGTTAATTTTTTATACAGGTTTCATTTGCAAGTAACTTTAAGCCCTATGTTGACCAAACTTACATGGATGATACATCTTAGGATGCACACAAATGGACTTGCTTCAGATGCTGAATTCGACATACATTTGTATATGTAAAAGTTATGGGTAAGTCTATCACCAAGAAACTATAAGGCTTATATAAACCAGTTGCTTAAATGATGCATCAAGGGATGAAAACTCTCAATCTTGCTTCAGATGCTGGATTTTAATTACATTTTCATGATGAAGAACTAGTTTTTAGTTTTTATATAGGTCTATTCCAAAGTATCAAAATTGCATAAATTTTGCATTTTTGGATGTACACTTTTTGTTGGTTAATTGTGTGACTTAATATGCCTTACTTAAAGACAACACACGTTGAGGTGAGCTCTGTAATCTCTGATTACCTATGTTTAATATTGCTAAAATTACTTTTTGCTAAATTCAAGGACAAATCGCTAAATTTGCATCTCGCAAAAATTTCCACTTTTACGTATTATGGTGATTGGCAACTGAATGCAATAGTGAAAATGAATTCAACAGCCTGAGAAACGCTATCTAATAAAAAAGTATTTGATTTAATTATATTGTATAAACATTTTAGAATACCTGTTTAATATATCTTTTTTTTTTTAAGGCTAACTGTTTGGACTTTGAGGACACTAGATGGTTCGATACTCTCATATTTTATGGCTTCAAGCTCCAGGAGACGATATCTAAGGGAGACGATGATGTAAGACTACTGCCATCCATTGTAGAAAAAGTTATATTACCAAAATTAACAGGTAGGGGGTGTATTCAGAATTTGATACAATAAAGATAGGGCTTCAGAAACATTTTATAGATTTTTAGCTCACCTCAACGAAGTTGGGGGGAGCTTATGTGATACCCTCGGCGTCGGCGTCGGCGTCGGTGTCGGCGTCGGCGTCGGCGTCCCAGGCTAAGGTTAAGTTTTTTGGAGCAGTTTTCTTTTTAATTACTTCTGTGTCCTATACTGATTAGACATGCATGGAAAATGGTTTTAGTGTGTTTTATTGTACCAGACAAAGTTTCAGATGCTGCAATTTCAGCAAAGGAATTACCAGGTTAATGTTTTTGGAGCAGGTTAACATTTTTGGTGCAGTTTTTGGTGTGGGTTTCATTTCCAAGTAACTATCAGGCCTATGTTGACCAAACTTGCATGGATGATACATCAGGATGCATACTACCGGGATTGCTTCAATGCTGAATCTGACCTACATTTTCCAGTTGAGTGAACAGGTTAAAGTTTTTGGTGCAGGTTTCATTTCAAAGTAACTATAAGCCCTATGTTGACCAAACTTGCATGGATGATACATCTAAGGATGCATACTACCGGGCTTGCTTCAGATGCTGAATCTGACCTACATTTTCCAGTTGAGCGAACAGGTTAATGTTTTTGGTGCAGGTTTCATTTGCAAGTAACTTTAAGCCCTATGTTGACCAAACTTGCATGGATGATACGTCTAAGGATGCACACTACCAGGCTTGCTTCGGATGCTGAAGCTGACCTACATTTTCCGGTTGAGTGAATAGTTAAAAGTTTTTGGTGCAGGTTTCATTTCCAAGGAACTATGAGTTCTTTAATGACCAGTCTTGCATAGGTGATACATCTAAGGATGCATACTTCCAGGCTTGCTTCGGAAGCTGAATCTGACCTACTTTTTGTGGATGAGTGAAAATGTTAGTTTTAATGCATGTTTCATTTCCAATAAACTATGAGCCCTATAATGAGCAAACTTGCATGGATGATACATAAGGATGCACACTAATATATTGCTTCGGATGCTGAATTGGACATACATTTTTCAGATAATAGACAAGGTAAAAGTTATGGTTTGTCTATTACCAAAAACTATAAGGCTTATATAACATTGTATAAACCAAACTTTCACAAATGCTGCATCAAGAGATAACTTCAAATTTGCTTCAGATGCTGGATTTTCATTACATTTTCATGAAGAAGAAGTAGTTTAAATTTTTTATGTAGGTCTATTTCAAAGTATCAGATCAAAATTGCTTTTAAAAATATTTTCATTTTTGGAATGTATACTTTTTGTTGGTTAATTGTGTGACTTTGCCTTACTTAAAGACAACATTCGTTGAGGTGAGCTCTGTAATCTCTGATTACCTATGTTTTATATACAAAATTTGGAAGCAATTTCATGAATAATTTTTTTTTTCAGTCTCCAAAGCTGATAGATTTGATGATAATTGTAATTCAAATAAATTTTCAAAAATATACATGTAGATAGATTATAGGTAAGAATTTTTATTTCAGTGCTAGCGGAGTCTGTCTGGGATCCATTATCCACAACACAAACATCCCGTTTGGTGAACGTTGTCTCCAAGCTCATCCGAGATTATCCATGTATCCAGGCCAACAACAAAACTACACAGGTATGGTCTGTTACAATACATAATGTCTCAGTAATTTCAGGGTTTGACTTGAGAACCCAATGAAGTGTCAAGACTTATAAGAATAAACCACTCCTCAATTTTCTCAAAGTAACAACAGTTTTCATATTGAAGAAAGAAGAGCTACAAATAATTTTTATGAAATTGTGAAAATTTATTGCAGTTCTTTTTTTGTAGCAATTACTTAATGTGATTGTCAAAAGGATCAGAACCACACTAGAAGATGATGTGTTTATGCCTCTGTATCCAAAGTCGTAAGTTGAGCCTATTATTATGTTTCAAAAGAATGTACATCAAAACAGGCAGTGGTCTTGATAACATCGGGGAAAATCAAAACAAATATAATTTTACAGAGAAAAATAATAGATGGGATTATCTGTGCATGTTTGAAGACTGTTTAACACACTTGACCTATCAATTATTATGATAGCTAAGGATTGACTTAATTTCTAAGGTGATTTTATTATCTCTCCATTACAGGGTTTTGGAAAACAGATCCTCCAACTCCTCTGTGTTTTTCCACAGGCAGCTGTGGGTGTGTATAAAGGTAACACACATTAGAAGAAATACTTACATTTTATCTAAATCAAATTTGATTTTATGGTTTTTGAAAAAAAAAATGTTTTCTTTTTTCTTCAGTTGCTAGGTAACATCCTGAGCTGGCATGGTATTTTATCCAATCAGATGCTGCTGAGTTTATCACTGGATGGACTCCTCAATAGATACATCATTCTGGGGCTGTGTAATTCTGGTGTAAATAAAGAGACAATACAGAAGTGTCAGTCTGTAAGTCCACTCTACAGTCATACAATTACAGATTATTACAGTCTGGTCATTTCAAATTAAAGTGCAATAATTTGAAAGGACTTTTACACATAATTTAAACAAAGCAAAATTTTTTATCAAAGCATCATTATTGATTTCTTTTTTAGATCTTTTTTTATTGAACCCTAGTAAGGGTAAAAATTAAAAGAAAATACTGAAATAAAGCTTCACGATATGAATAGGCATTGTTCAAATGTTGACTGTTTGCCATCACAGATTATCTCCACATTCCCGCGGGAGTGGTTCAGTGATCTAGACGAGGACAGGACGATGCCACAGCTAGAGAACCTGAGTCGTTTTCTGGTGTCCGCAGCCAAGACCCTGTACACCGAGGGCCACAGTAAACTCGACTTCGACAAGAAAGATTCCAGGTATATATATGTACATCATTATACTGTCACAGTTACACCAGCTTTCCTGTGAATGATTCTTTTTTTTACAACATCTTGAAAAATATTTTATCATAACTGGATTTATTTGTATTATGACTTTATGACTGAGAACTAAATGAATTGTTGTGATTTTGTAGGGAGTACATCAAACAGATCAGTAAGATGCTGGTTAATATCCACGCCATGGAGTATGCTGTCAATCTCCCTATGTGAGAGAAATACATGTGTTTGTCTATTGCGTCTAGAAAATGCGGAACAGGATTCTGAGTAAGGTTTTGTGATATTGACCTGTTATCACTAGTGATATTGACCTTTGGTCACTAGTGATATTGGCATCACAAGTGATATTGACCTTTCACCACGGGTGATATTGACCTTCCAGCACTACTGAGGCTGACCAATGTTGACCCACCAACAATGGCCAACTGTTGACATTGTGGTCATGAAATGGATTCTCATCCAGTAGCAATCAAAGATTTCAGAATCTTGATACATGAACTCTTAATTTGACATTAGACACTACTCTCCAGTTGTGTTATTGCCACTGTTTTAAAAAGGATGCTTGTTTTGATTCACTAGGATATAACTTTATCAGCTAGATAAGTTGAATGTGATTCAGACTTCCGAGTGATGAAATCAAATAATTGGGTTCATTGTTAACTGATTTGACTGTAAATGTAAAAAGGTTATAAACAAAGTCAATTTCTTTATGGTCAGATGAATCTGTTTATATGTACAGTATAATATGTCATAAAAATCAATGACAGATTTGAAATAAAAGCAAGTAACATCAAGACCAGTAATTTGTATATGTCTTATTTTAGTAACTTAAATAAAAGAAGAATGATGCACATATGTGTTGCATTTTGAGTTGGAAAATTCATTTCACTTCAACCTTTTTACGCTCCCTTTCAAAGAAGGGAGGGCATATTGCTTTGTTGCTCTCTGTTGGTCAATCCGTCTGTTGGTCCACTTAGTTTCGATTCATTTTCTTCTCAACTGAAATGAAATTTGGTATACAGATATATCACAAGAATATGAAGGTCAAGTTCTGTTTTGGATACGATCGCGCCATTTTTGACAAGAGTTATGCCCCTTAGACTTAGAAAAATTCCAGTCATTTGCAGTTTCCGTTCATTTTCTTGGCAACCTTTGCACCTACTGAAATGAAATTAAGTATACAGATTTATCATATGGATACCTAGGTTAAGTTCTGTTTTAGGTATGATCACACCATTTTTGACAGAGCTATGCCATTGCACATACAGAAATGAAATTTGGTTTGCATATATATCACATGAATATCTAGGTCAAGTTCTTTTTCGGATACGATCGCACCCTTTTTGACAGAGTTATGCCCCTTGAACTTAGAAAAATTCCAGTTAATTCCAGTTTCCGTTCATTTTCTTTGCAACCATTGTACATACTGAAATGAAATTTGGTATACAGATATGTCACATGAATATGTAGGTCAAGTTCTGTTTTGGTTACGACCGTGCCATTTTTGACAGAGTTATGCCCCTTAGACTTGGAAAAATTCCAATTATTTGCGGTTTCTGTTCATTTTCTTTGCAACCGTTGTACATACTGAAAAGAAATTTGGTATACAGATATATCACATGAATATGTAGGTCAAGTTCTGTTTTGGTTATGACCGTGCCATTTTTGACAGAGTTGTGCCCCTTAGCCTTAGAAAAATTCCAATTATTTGCGGTTTCTGTTCATTTTCTTTGCAACCGTTGTACATAGTTAAATGAAATTTGGTATACAGATATTTCACATGAATATGTAGGTCAAGTTCTGTTTGGGATATGACTGTGCCATTTTTGACAGAGTTGTGCCCCTTAGACTTAGAAAAATTCTAGGGATGTCAATTTTACTCGGGCAGCTTAGTCGAATAGTCAGATGCTTTAGTCGAACGATAGTCAAATATTCGTTTGATTTTAATTATTTTTTCATATCATCTTCACTATTTGTCTTTTACAGACTAGTTTACAATATTTAACCTACGCTATCACCATTACACAACAAATTCCTGAATTGTAAACATGTACGTAGTACAATAAAAACTGCACATCAATATGTATCCAATGTATTTAATTTCAAAATTAATATATTAGCTGCACATTTTATCTAAATGCAGGATATCAAAAGCTTGATTTGTCCTTTCTTTACATAACGGTAGTACATGTACCCCCATAATTGTCCCCCGCTTGAAAAGTGGGGGATATTAATTTGGGTTTGTCCATCTGTCCGTCCGTTCGTCTTTCTGTCTGTCTGTAACGCTTTGGTTTCCACACGATATCTCGAGGACCCTTTGAGCTTTTGCAATGAAATTCAGCATAGCAACTCCCTGTGGACTAATGAGGAACTCTATTGATTTTGAGGTCAAAAGATCAAAGGTCAAGGTCATAAATAAGCAAATTCTGTCTGTTATAACACTTTCGTTTCCACACGATATCTCTAGAGCCATTTGAGCTATTGCAATGAAATTTTACATAGCTACTCCCTTTGGCCTAAGGAAGACCCCTATTGATTTTGAGGTCAAAAGGTCAAAGTTCAAGGTCGTAAATTTATACATTCTGTCTGTGTGTAACACTATCATTTCCGGGCGATATTTCAAGAAGATTTTGAGCTTATGCAACGTAATTTTATACCAAAACTCCCTAGGACCTCTCTCACCTCTCTCAAAGTGCCCCGCCCCGTTTGTTTTAGTAGTATTCATAGTATTACATGTCGCTAATTTTAGCACAGAGGCGTGAGGAGAGTTACTGCGTATAAAACAGGTTCTCGGCGGACTTTATGTTCTTATTACATCTATTAGAACTGTTTAATAAAGGCTAAATAAATCAAACACCATGGATTGTGTAAAATTTTGAGAATACCGAACATAAATATATACATGTATGTGACTTCGGTTTTGCATATACATGAATCCGACGAAAGCGATTCCGTGGTCGAGTGATATGTCTCTCGCTTCACATGTGAGAGGGCCCGGGATCGAATTTCGGGTGATATATATTTTTTTTTTTTTTTTTTTTTTTTTTTTTTTTTACTAAGTGATAGTATTCATGCAGCATGTGAAATGAAAAATTTATGATGTTATAAAATCATCATTACAGTGTGATAAATATTCCATATAAAAAGAATCTTCTATATACATAATAAAGAATAAGCAATCAAATCTTTATATGCATATTGACATACATGTATTTTATTTTCTTCAGTATACATGTATACATTTAACAATTCTACAAATTCAGTCAGGGGGGTCCGACTTTTTCCCTAAGCGGGGGACACGAATTCTCTGAATTAGCTTGTTGAAGCCAATTTCTACGTGTCCGTCAATGACCTTTGACAGGTAAACAAAGTGTGTCTCTTATGAAAACAAAGAGAGACAGAGAGAGAGAGAGATAGCTTGGGATAAATTTTAATTATGAAATTTTGTGCAAACAATCAATGATGGCATGAAATTAATATCAGAAAAAGATAACACGGTTTAATTACTGTTATAACTGACCCCAATTTATGTGTATTTTGAAGATATGTTTGCCGAAAATATATTTTCCTTTGAACAGTTATACCGTACCCTTAATTTTTACATATGAAAATATTGATCTGTAAATAAATGAAATGGGCAAATATAAGTTTATTGCCTTGAATTCAATATTACATGTACTTTGATGAAACACATTTTTAACGAATAACCGACTAATGAAATTTTAGTAGATAGTCGGTATGATCGAACGATAGTCGAGTACTCGAATATTCGTTGACATCCCTAAAAAATTCCAATTATTTGCAGTTTCCGTTCATTTTCTTGGCATCAGTTGCACATACTGAAATGAAATTAAGTGTACAGATTTATCCGATGAATATCTAGGACAAGTTCTGTTTTGGGTACAATCGCACAATAACACAGTTATGCCCTTTTGGACTTTGAAAAATTCCAATTTTGGGGAAGGGGAGCATAAGTGTTTTACAAACATCAAGATATTATCTCGTTTTCACAAGATAATATCTCGTTTTCACAAGATAATATCTCGTTTTCACAAGATATTATCTCGTTTTCACAAGATAATATCTCGTTTTCACAAGATAATAAGTCGTTTTCACAAGATAATATCTCGTTTTCACAAGATAATTATGTCGTTTTCACAAGATAATTTTTTTCTGGTATTTAAAAAAAAAATAAATGCGTGTCCTAAATATACCACCGTAAACAAGAGCATATTGAACAAAGAAAAAAATTTCTTTAATGATGCAAGCTACTGACAAATAAGTTGATATGTAAATATATTTACGTTTTACACATACATTTTTTGGCTTATCAAATGTGTGGAAAGGTATGTTCAAAGAGAGTAAGAATATCAGCTATGCATTTTCTAGGGATGTCAAATAGGTCAATTTTTGATAATCGGTTACTCGGGCGGTTTTCCAATGGATTACAATGGTACTCGGTAAAATATAGGCGTGTTAATTTAATTGAGACTAGTTAAGCCCTGATTAATCCCGTCATTGATTTTTTTTTTTTACGTTTTAATGCCTGTTACAATCATCAAGCCAAACGAAATCAATTTTTGTTCTAATTTTATTTATCAAAAAAAAAACTTTTTAAATACAAATGGTTATGTCACATCTCTTATGAAGGGGTGTAATGCAGCTTTGTAAAAATTATAAATATCTTTGAAGAGAGAAACCCAACTTATCAGGATCAATAGACGTTTATTACTAATATTTACTTGATAGAATTTTATAAAACGATACTCAGTAAAAACAATTATTTTAAAATTTATATTATACATGTATATCCAAAAAAAAGGTGTGTGTGTGTGTGTGTGTCAAAATAGTTGATAACAGCTGTATGCTAGGTGATTTGGTCATGGGAAATACTGTATAAACGAGTATACAGCCACGGGTGATAATGGGTAATAATTTTATAATACCGCGGGTATGATTTTTAATAAAACGTTAATTCTACGTTATTTTTTGGATTTTTTCATATGGAATACAATGTGAATGTGTACTAGAAGATGTAAATATGAAGATGAATAAAAATATCTTTGAACCCGGTGTATGAGTGAACAATTCTCGAGAGGGACGTTAAACAACATTCAATCAATCAATTTTTCAAGAATTATATAAGACATAGTGTAAAAGGCATGTGGTATCATTGCAAGATATAACAAATCATTTGAAATTTCATATCATGCTAATAAGCGTTGATATCCAAGGCCAGATTCAAGAAAATCATTTCTCTAAAACTGGACCATCAATTTTGTCCTTTTGTAAGGTAAAAGTGTTAACTTTTATAAGGCCCTTTCTAAGACCTTCAAGAACTGTGAATCATTTTAAGGTGAATAAAATGAAAATTGTTGCATGTAAAGTTTTCAGTTTCTAGCTTCATGTTGATTCTGTTTCAATTAAATATTAGTTTTTGGAGTTATCTTTCCTGGCTGAGGATCGGATATCCTTAATAGAGTACATGTGCATCTGTGGTACATGAAACTGATCATGATGCATGTTTCTTTAATGATTTCTGAAAATCTTTGTTTAATAAACAAATAAAATGTGCATAGACGGGGTGCACTCTTGATGCAATTATCAATAAAGAAATGCACATTTTTTATAAATGCATTTCAGTAAATCAATACACGAGCTTAATTTTCATGCATTTAATAAGCGCATATTGATTTGTTTAATTTGAATGCAAATGAAAGACTGAGTTTACATGTACATAACTGTATGGGATTTTTTTTACAACTCATATCCTCTTACCGTTTCCATCTATACCTCGGCCATTCCATAAGACTTGGATAACATTTTTGAATCATAGCTATTGAAGCAATATGTGTATGTGAAACAATAATGTATCGAAGGTTAAAGAACCACGCACGCTAACTCTCGATTCCCGCCTACATTTTAAACCCATTTAATTCAATATTAATTCCGTGGCACTTGATAAATTATTTAAATACAAGCGCTAAACAGTTAAATCATCCCTAATTCCAGTTCTTAAAATAAAAGGGGGGTATTTTTAAGCATCACCATTTACCCCCCCCCCCCCCGTGAAACACAACATGCATTTGTATGAATCTGTGAAATGACAGTCCATATAACCTGTAAAAGGGATTTTTCGTTTCAAGGGGGGGGGATAAAAATATTTTCCGTACGTCTTCTGTTGATTTCTATGGAGAAAACGCAAGTTTTAACAATTGGAAATGGTAGAGTTACATGTGCATGTATCTCTTTTTTGATTTCCGAAATAAGTAATGTTTTATGACAATCCATATAGATATCTAAATAAATATTAAAAATCATCTAAATATATTAACTTTTGAAAATTATCTTGGAGGTAGGAGGGAGAACAATACTTTCATTTGATCCAATAACATTTTGCTTTTCAAAAAAAGGACTTGTCGGAATGAATATTGTGAAATATGAAAACCCAATCTAAAACCGAGCATTCAAAAGTTACACTCAAAATTCATTGCTTTTAAAGTTGGTCGAACTCCAAGATTAATTAAAGTTCAGGCCTTAGGATAAAAGAATCAGTGATGCGTAGGGGGAGGGATTGTTACTGGGAATACATCTGGAAAATATAAAAACCCTAGCACCATCTGTTCAAAAGTTATGGTCAAGGTTAAAGTTTTCAAAAGTAGGTCAAGCTATGAGATCAAGGTCAAAATTGTTGGTATCTAAATGAAAGTCTTTTCAAAAGAAATAGAATTGTGAAAAATGAGAATCCTAGCTATTCTATTTGTTCAAAAGTTATGGCCAATGTACGTTGTTTTTTTTTTTAAGTGGGTCAAGCTCTGAAGTCAAAATCAAAAGGCCAAATAAGTTATCCAATGGCAATGAAAAGTCTTTTCACAATAAATATACTTGTCAAATATGAAAAATCTATCTCCAGCTTTATATAATCAAAAGTTATATAGCCAAAGATAAAGTTTGGCAACATTTTGCTAAAGTATGTTAAACTCCTAGGTAAAGATGTCAAATATTACTGTGTTGGTACCCAAAGAAAGATCGTGTCACAAGAAATGAACATGTCAAATATTCAAGCCATACCTTCAACCTTCCTATAGTTATGGGCAGGGTAAAAGTGTTTTTGCGGACAAACAAATAGACAGACGGACAAACTGGACATAAACTATTTACCCCCATCGGTGATTACAGGGGCATAATAATTTCTTTCAAATTAAGCCATCTGAGATGTTTCAATAATTTTGTCAAAGATGTATGTACCATATTCAACAGAAAACAGTCGATCGCATGGCGCAGTCTGCTCTAGAGTCGCGAAGTATGGAGTAGATCCTTACGTCGCGGGTTGGAATCCCACTCTGAGACGTGGAGACCGGTCCTTCGGATGAGACCGTATAAACTGAGGTCCCGTGTCGCAGAGGTGCTGGCATGAAAAAGACCGCCGAGGCTCCCTGCTCAAAGGCTCTGAGTGCCGAGGATAGAACAGAATTTGAAGCTTTCCACCAGCAACTGTAGGCGTCTCCATATGAGTAAAAAATTCTCGAGAGGAACGTGAAACAACATGTATACAAACAACAGTAAACAAAACTTATAAATTGTTGTGTCCTCTCAGTATTTCAATTAATACTAACCAATATAGAAGGCAATAGTGTTAGTTACGTCTAATGCTATTTATATCCCTGTTGAATAAAGGATATATAAATAAAAGTAAATAAATAGAAGAAGGGGCATATACCGGTAATTCTCGGACTGTCCGTCCGTCTGTTTGTCTTTTTACCTGTTCGATTATTCGACAAAACTGTAACCTAGCCCGTAATTTTTAAAATGGTTGGTGCTGGGGTTTTGATATACAGAGTACATTAATTTTGTATTCCTTATTACAAGACCTTTTATTGGGTATCAAGATTTTTAAACTCTTGACCTTGGAGTTTGGCCTACATTTGAAAAACTTTTGACTTGGCATTGATCTGCCATACCGGGGCATCAGTATTCGACAAGCACATCTTATTAAGGCTTGTCACGGAAGTTTTCATATCTGCCCCCTCCCCCAACCAAAATTGGTACATGTTCACTGGGTCTGTACAAAGTCATTGAAAAGAGGTAGGATATGATTTGGGTGCGATCGGATCCCCTAAAAAAGGATTCAAACTCTCATATGCACCCTTACCTTTCTCATAAATCTTGTAACGACACTGCAATGTAGGATTTTCCTCTGAATCAGGACCATAGATAAGTTAATATACATGTATATAGATAAATTTGAGTTTATTTTATATTCAATATTTCATTCTGCGATTAAAATCTTTGATGATTTTGCTAGTAACCTTGACTTTTGAGTGTGACCTTGAATAAAGATTGTAACACATTTTTTCCACAGTATACTTAAAGTTGCATTATAATTAGTCGTTTCAAAATTGTAGCCTGGATGCTGCGATGACCAGATGTATAGATATATTTCCTTGACCTTGTTTTGATTTAGGGTCAAGGATTAGTCTCGCCAACATGTTTTAGTACCTGATATTAAAATCCGAAATTGAATAATTTTGTTAAATATATATCTCTTTTAATCTTAATTACGATCTGTTCTCTCTAGACTTCAGAATTATCATTTGTATACATCTACATCCTCTCCTCACATGTACCATTTTTCCGGTGCGCTCTTTCCCTGTCCGCGTTCGATGTCTTGGACACGCGGCGATGTTTCCTGTATAATTTGACACGTGTTGTACAAGGTCAGATATTCAGTTATAATAAAGAAGCTGGGCAATAAATCTTAGTGTGTAAATGCATTAAACGCGATCCTTGTACAAGCTGTTACTTTGAGAAAAAAAACTCTATCGATAGAAAGCCTTTACCATTCAAGGAAGCAACACCTTTTCAATTGTCCCGAAGACTTTTAGATTAAATCAAGCTTTCCGGTAAGTAAATTAATAAACATAATTTGATTTACCACTAGGAATTTTTTGTATTCAACTATATTTGTTCATTTTCAATTTAATGAAGTTGTTTTACTTGTCTGTGTAATGCTGTATCATTTTTATGGCGAATTTTTTAATAAAAAATGGAATCTTAAAATAAATACTCAGAACTATAAAAATTTAGATTCGAATGTAAAGTCGTTTTTATTTTAGGACTTTAAATCCTATGCTCACTGCACATCTTTTTTTAGATATGAATATAAGTTTTAAAAAAGTACCATTTAACTTTTATCGGGATTATGGACTTTGTGAGATTTGATCACACGAACAAACCGCGTATTTAAATCCTTGGAGAAAGTTTAGAAATGGTTTTCCAAAAAATATATAAATAAATATAAATTAAAGATAAAATAGAAAAGTGAACCATAATCAAAAGTCTTTTGACTTTGTCCCGCCCAGGCCCTTATCAAAAAGGATCACAGCTAATGATTTATAATTACATATGAATATTTTTCCTGTATGTGAGTAGTGCGTAATTATATATGAATAAATTTATTATAATTGTACAATTTCACCGTGACATAGTGAGTGGTCGACTCTCTCATACACTATACATGTAAATTGAAAGAGAAACAAACAACCTTCCCGTAAGTTATGTTCAATGTATTATGTTGTAAATTTTGTATTTACTGCCACTTGGAAAATTAAACATAGGTAATCAGAGATTACAGAGCTCACCTCAACGAATGTTGTCTTTAAGTAAGGCAAAGTCACACAATTAACCAACAAAAGGTGTACATTCCAAAATTGAAAATATTCAAGCAATTTTGATCTGATACTTTTAAATAGACCTACATAAAAAATTTAAACTAGTTCTTCTTCATGAAAATGTAATCAAAATCCAGCATCTGAAGCAAATTTGAGAATTTTCATCTCTTGATGAAAACTTTAACCCATTCACTCAACCGGAAAAAGTAGGTCAGATTCAGCATCCGAAGCAAGCCAGGTAGTGTGCATCCTTAGATGTATCATCCATGCAAGTTTGGTCAACATAGGGCTTATATATATTTACTTGGAAATGAAACATGCACTAAAAACTTTAACCTGTTCACTCAACCGGAAAATGAAGGTCAGATTCAGCATCCGAAGCAAGCCCGGTAGTGTGCATCCTTAGATGCATCATACATGCAAGTTTGGTCAACATAGGGCACATAGTTACTTGGAAATGAAACCTGCACCAAAAACTTTAACCTGTTCACTCAACCGGAAAATGTAGGTCAGATTCAACATCTGAAGCAAAGCCAGTAGTATCCATCCGTAGATGTATCATCCATTTAAGTTTGGTCAACATAGGGCTTATAGTTACTTTGAAATTAAACCTGCTCTAAAAACTTTAACCTGTTCGCTCAACCGGAAAATGTAGGTCAGATTCAGCATCCGAAGCAAAACCCGGTAGTATCCATCCTTAGATGTATCATCCTTGCAAGTTTGGTCAACATAGGGCTTATAGTTACTTGGAAATGAAACCTACACCCAAAACTGCACCAAAAATGTTAACCTGCTACAAAAACATTAACCTGGTCATTCCTTTGCTGAAATTGCAGCATCTGAAACTTTGACTGGTACAATGAAACACACTAGAACCATCTTCCATGCATGTCTAATCAATAAAGGACACAGAAGTACTTAAAAAGAAAACTGCTCCAAAAAACTTAACCTTAACTTGGGACGCCGACGTGGACGCCGACACCGACGCCGACGCCGAGGGTATTACATAAGCTCCCCCAACTTCGTTGAGGTGAGCTAAAAATTTTACAATTATGACGGTTTACTTTTGAGGTTTAATTAATTGATTGTATGGTGTTTTACGTCCCATTCAAGACATTTTTTCATTCATAAAGCACACCGATTAAATAAACTAGACCTGGTCTTATCTACCAATAAAACATGCGGGCTCTATGGGATTTGATGGCACATTCAGGATCTATGGGATTCGATGGCACATTTAGGATCTATGGAATTTCTTGGCACATTTTAGCTCTATGGGATTTGATGGCACATTCGAGCTCTATAGAATTTGATGACATGACCAATTCGTACTCATATCTCGATTTATGTTTAAAAATGACACTTTTCCCTTAAGATACTTCACAATCAAGGAATCATTTGAATTACCTATCCTGTCATATTATGAGACTGGGGTATTTTTTTCGGCATAACATTTCATAAATATTAGTTTTATACATGAAAAAATATATTGTGAATTTGTATAAAATATAAGTCTGACAGAATTCACCACTTCGTAAATGACATGAGTTGATGTTAATATTATTAATGAATATTAAAATACTATAGCGGTATCCCTGGGGCATAGCGCGCGAACGGTTACACGGGTAGACGATATGTTATATAACACATGTAACAGCTAAGGATGAACCAAGTTGTTCGGCCTTCCGTGTTTATTCGTCTTGTGTATAACGCTGCATATTGTTCATATACTTTGTGTAATAATTTTCCCTTTTCAGATTACAATATGCCTTTGACAACTTTGGCACCAACAGTGAAAAGAATGCAACGTCCCACGGAGGATTTTCTTGGACAATGTATTTGTGTCATTTGTGCTATTTTCGGACTCGTTGTATCTTTTCATCTGTATTTTTCTGAAATTGTAATGGATGCGTTTTATTCCAAAAAATACATGTGGAATTTTACAGTGACTGTGACTTTATTTATATTTATTTTTATTGGGAAGCTGGTTAGCTATTTTTTTGTCTCCACATCTAAGAAATCAACGGTATTCATCTTCAGACAATTTGACTCCATGTGTCTAGGACTCGCAGGACTGGCCATGACTCTTACAAACTACCATTATGATTGGTCCGGATATTTCAGTGACATTTGTGTGCAAACAACAGTTAAAGTTGTAGCAGCGAAGTTAGCGACTGCATTTTACTGCACCACTGCGTTTAGTTCGATATTTCAATATGCATCACGGCTAGAGTCTGTGTTTGTAGTAGTTCTATATGCTGTTGCAAATGTTCCACTTATCCACAAATTTAGTAATACTGATTCGTTCGTAGAAATTTGCGTCAATGTGATTTTCATTACCTTGTGTATTTTGACTTTAATGGTATACATTTCCAATGTAACAAGAAATGACTTTTACACAAAAATTGGCTTTCGGCAGGGTTACCCTGAGTGCGATATTCTATTATTTGCTACAATAACTGTGTATGTATACGAGATAGTTGATGATTTCTGTCGGCGTAAAAATAATATTAACAATTTAATTTTTGAAAATAAATTTGTGAGTGTGTGGGACACATTTGCCTTATCGACTTTAGTGATCATGACGATGTTCTGTTTTGCTGCATTTTCTTTGTCTTTGCTAGCAGAGAAGAAAAGTGGTTATCAGCTTAATCAAAAAATACGTTCAGAGTTTGGAATGTTTTTATATTGTTTGAGAAGATTTTTATGTAATGACATCGATTATAGTCCAGGCCAAGTAATAAATGTATGAACAGGCTTGTTTTCTCATTTCTATTTATACACTTCGAAAGCAAAGTAAGGGTACAGAGACTGGTGATGTAGGTGAGTTTATGTATGTAAGCTTTATTTTCGCAAGAATGTTCGGACACTTATTTGTGCTTAAAGATAGATAAAACCACCCTTCCCACACACATCCTTATTTACGCTTTTGACCCTTAAATTTTTTTTATTTACTTTTGATCCTGTGATTTGAATACTGACGATATATTCCATAATTAAGTAAAATCTAACAAAAATTATCAATGATTAAAAGGCCATCTTCAATTGTTTATTTGTTTATTTGCTTTCTCTCAACCGACTGGCTAAAGGTGACCCGACTCAAACTTTTTTTTATCCTTCGAAGCCATCTGCTATTTTTTTTTATTATCCCTGAAATTTTTTTTTACCCCGTACACAAATATTTCACAATTTTCTGAAAGCCAGATTTTCCCACTTACACATGCCTACCGACCCAATTTTGTTTTTACTACGAGTCGAGAGAGGGCAAAATCGGCATTATTTTTAAGCTAGTTTGCTCAATTAATTAAAAACCAAATAACTAAAAATTTAATCAGACTCGAGCTCATTTTAAAAAAAAAAATTAACGGACTCGTATATTGCATACCTGTACATACATGCACTGTGGAAATCGTCTGAACAGATGAGTAACACAGCAATATCTTTAGATCAATCTAACAAACTTCTTATGTGATTATCCATAAATCTACAAGCAAAGAAATAATTAAAAGGCCATCGGAAGGCCATTGGATTGCTGATATAATAGTTTTTAAACTTTGAATTACCTTGTATTAATTATGAATCTC
This sequence comes from Saccostrea cuccullata, assembly GCF_032062105.1. NCBI lineage: Eukaryota > Metazoa > Mollusca > Bivalvia > Ostreida > Ostreidae > Saccostrea > Saccostrea cuccullata. The sequence continues at coordinate 249,671 of NW_026926406.1, forward strand.
TTCTAACCCCCCACCTCCATTCCACCCCCTAAAAGAAAAAATTACTTGGACGGGCCATTAATATAAATGGATTCGTCTTCGCGCTTCATGTCCAAATGGTCGTAAATAAACAGAACATTTTCCAAATTTAAAGATATCTTGTGCCTTTAATATTGACATCATCACCACAGGCCCTTGAAAAAAATAACTTGTTTTCACCAGAAAAATTTGTTTCATCAATTTCCTGAGATGATGTCAAATAAATAAAGACCTTGAAATCGATTTCAAATTAAAAACAAGATGTGTTTGTGGAAAACTGATGCCCCGTATGGTTACGTACCGAAAATTAAACTGTTCTTTATTGCAAATTAAATATATTGGTACCCAAAAGAGGGTCTTTTTCACAAGAAATATATTTTTGAAATATGAAAGCCCTATCAACACTTGTTTAAAACTTACGGCCAAGGATAAGTTTTTGAAAGTTGTTCAAACTCCAAGGTCAAAGGGTCAAAGTTGTTAGTTTATTAAGAAAGGTCTTGTCACAAGGATTACATACGTGAAAGATGAAATCCATAGCCCTAACCGTTCGTAAGTTGTAGCCAAAGTTAATGTTTTTGAAAGGTAGGTGAAACTGCAAGGTCAAGGTAAAAGGGTCAAAGTTCTTTATAATTGATGTCAAATGAAAGGTCTTATCACAAAGATTAAATACTGTAAACGTATTACATTTGGCTGTGTATTCTTTTTTTAGCGCTTTTGGCGGAAAGACACATCCGCTAATTCAAGTACAACGCTAAATGTTTTGTACATAAATAAGAACGACAGTGGCGTAGCATCGTTTTTGAAAGTGGGGGGGGGGTAATCACAGGCCAGCTAAAAAAAAATTGTTTTTTTTACTTACCTGAAAAACTTGACAAGCAAAAAAAAAAAAAGGAAAAAGTTGCCCAAAATCGAAAATCCTATTTCGTGGGGGGGGGGGGGGGGGGGGGGGGGGGGGGGGTAAAAGGTAAACTTTTTTCTCAGTTTCAACTACTTTTAGAGCTACTTTTAGTATACCAATTTTAATACTACATTTTCGGTATATCACTAAAAGTCATTATTAATTTCAAACATTGGGGGGCCAAAGCCAGGTTTTTCAATTAACATTTCCTATAGTATAAGTAAGGTTGTGAAAAAAATGACACGTACAGCAAGTTTGTCTTATAAATATAAATTCGCTTGACCATGAACAATGTTAAATGCGTTTTAAAAAATAAATCTACGCTTACTTGTTCAAACACAGGTCAATTTATTTTGTTAATTATCGAATAAACACACTAAATACCAATACACTAATACATTTACAGTATATGAAGAATGAAAGCCCTAACCCCAACCCTTCGAAAGTTATTGTCAAGGTTTGATATTTAAAAATAGGTCAAACTCCAAAATCAAAGGGTCAACGTTCTTGGCCTCCGAAGAAAGGTCTTCGCACAAGGATTACATAGGTCTATGTCCTTATCGTTCAAAAGTTATAGCCAAGGTTAATTTTTTTTTTCATAAGTACGGAAATCTCCAAGATCAAGGTCAAAGTTGTTGGTATCCAATGAAAGGTCTTGCCACAAAGAATACATATGTGAAGTATGAAAGTCTTACATAGTAGGCCCTAGCTATCGTTTAAAAGTTATGGCCAAAGTAAGTAGTAAATTTTTCTGCACAAGTGAGTCAAACTCAAAGTTCAAGGTCAAGTGGTCAATTCTGGTTGTACCCAAAGAAAGATCTTGTCACAAGGAATACACAATTACGTGTAATTTGAAAGTCATAGCTCCACTAAATCAAAAGTTATGAGTAAGGTTCAAGTTTTTACGGATAAACAGAGAAACAGACAGACAGACACGACAAAACTATATACCCTCGAATCTTCGATTACAGGGGCATAAAATTTTTAACATACATGTACTCGCTTCTCTTCCCGAGTATTGCAAGCATTGAAAAAGTTTCCGGAAATATACGGTTAGTCCGGTTTGGTCCACCTAACCGGATATGGTTCAGACATTTTTATTTATTTTCATTTCGGCTTCACCGACGGCTTGAAAAATATTGAATTTGTTGGTGGTTCTGAATTTTTGTGCAGAAAAGATACGTTAGATTTAGAAAGATTGATTTTTAACATTAGATTGGGTTTTTCATTGGTATATTGCGAGTTACCTAATGTGAAAAAAACATCGTGTGGCTATTCGTCATCACAAGATGTCAGGATTTCTGGACAACTGTCACTGTCGCTGTGATTGTATAGAGCTCGGAGAACGTAGGAATGCGGTCGTCTCCATCATCTCAGGCATTCTTGTGAGTATCTGTACACAACTTATGTACACAGCATTGTACCTACACACGGAGCAAGTTATTTACTTTTATCACAGCAAATGAGTACCCCTAGCTAGTAATAAGTATGTTGGGTGTAGTCCTAGTTAGCTGCAGAACTGTAGCTCTCCGAAAAAAAATATTGACAGACCGGTAAGCTACAGTGTCATTGGAAAGAATGTATATTTATTGCGCACAAAACAAAAGCAGTTTGTCGATTTATTTCTCTATGTTTCTAAAACTTTCAGCTGAAAATATTACTAACTTTGTGTTCCTAACATCTTTATTCATTGTTTCCACAACAAAATTTTCAATAAGAGTATGTTGTTCATACCCTTCCTGGCCCTGAAATTGAGGACATCAAAAAGTTCACTTGGAACAATTCTACTTTACCAGTGCCCAGAAAATATGCACTAAAAATCAACAAAAAATTATTGTTAACAAAGCATTTGCCATTTTAATTTGGAAGATAATTCATGCTTTGTGCAGATGTCACTGTAGCTCTGGATGTTCATCCCAATTTTAATTTTAGATCAGTGAGCTACAGATCAGCTAAGTCCTAGTGGTCATGACCAAAAAAAAAAAAATAGATATGTTTAAAATTTATCAAATTGAAATATCTATATATAGATAGACTTTAATGACACAGAGGATGACATTGACAAAATAAAAATGGTGTACTGATGAAGATTGACATGGTTAACTTAAAGTTCTTTAAAAATTATAATTAATTATGAATACAGATAATGGGTATATCTGTTTTTCCATATTAGTTAAAAATCAAAGACTAAAATTCGTCTGTTTTGATGGAAATGAAACGTTAAGAATAGTCTAAATACAATCGTGGTAAAGGCCTGTTTAATCTTATCAGTGGTTGCAAACATTATAAAAAATGAGAGTCTCCAAATGTAGAATATTAATCAATTTTCAAGTTTCAGACTTTCAACATGATGTCCGATTAACATAACTTTTGTTGTTTATTTTTATGCAGTTCTTCACTGGATGGTGGATAGTTATAGATGCTGCAGCCAACTACCCTGATGAGAAGGACTTCAACCATGCCTTTCACACGTGTGGTGTGTTTGGGACGCTAGCGTTTTTCTTGTAAGTGTACAGAAAACAACTAAATCAGTAACATGTAATATCCTCAGTAAATTAACAATCACTACCAAAAGCTTTCAGAGAGTTAATCAAAATATAATCTCTATGAAAGAAGCAAAAGAATTTGTTAATCAGGAACGTTGAACATGTTTCGTCGGGGAATGTGAAAATACAGGTCCTATGTAATTGAATCGAATGCTCTTTTTTTTCCAGTATAAATTCTGTGTCCAATGGTCAGATAAGAGGAGAAAGCTACACGGACGGCTGCCTGGGTCAGACTGCGGCGCGGGTGTGGCTTTTTATTGGATTCCTGATGGGGTTCGGGGCCCTCATCGCAGCGTCCTGGATCCTGTTTGGGTTCTACGTGGTCAATAACCCAGGTCTGTACATAGACTGGCATTTGTTGATAAATGATAAATCTGTCATTGAGGCTTTGTTTGTGTTGGAACAAATGCATTTTTATTAGATGATAATCTTGTCCCTCTATTACATCTTACCATTAGACAATTAGTTTGGACAGCTACATTATACTAACTGTGTTTTCCTTGTTATAGGAATCCCAGACTGGCCTGGAGTAGCTGTATTTTTACAGAATGCCCTCATTTTCTTCAGGTAATATTACAGAATGGTTAAAAGTAGCAACATTAAGGTACCATAGTATGCACTGTTAATAAATCAAAACAATTTTCATCAAGTTGAATATTCCAACATTATCCATATCTTTTTTATAAACCATCACTCCTGATTTCTATATGGAGCACACTGTTATAAAATTATAATATCAATACTCTCAAGAAAAATATTCATGTAAACTTATAATTTACAAATTGATCTTCATAATATTGCCAAAAATAAATAAATTTAAAAAATAGAGCTAAATATCCATTGCATCCAGGTTCAGTAAAAGTGCCTTGTCCTAATTGTTTGACCCCTTTCCCCAGAATTAAGCTTAAAATTCCCAAATTGTATACACATTAAATTTGTTTACCCAGTACTTCTTAATTTGAAAAATGGGATATGAATATTAGAAAGAGTCATATAGATATGAGTGGGGAATAAGCATAAACTACAATCCATTTAACAGTAAAACACAGTTGTAAGTCATCTGCAATTAAATTTCAATAGTTTGGTACTTTTTCCATGTAGAATTTTCAAATTCTTGAAAGGGCACTACAGGACCTTGTACTAAAGGCATTGAAGCCTTTTGAAATTTTTAATTAATAAAATCACCTATTTTTTATGTAAATTTGCTGTTTACAGTTCTTTGATCTTCAAATTTGGAAGAACTGAGGATCTCTGGGGATGAGAATATTTTATACTGTACAGAGGTCTGGACAAGGGGACACAGAACAACTCTGTATTACAGCACGGGGAAGATACTTAGCCCAGTAGAAACTAGTGTGTATGTGGTGATTGTGTGAAAACCAGTAGTGGTGCCAAAAATATCTTGCATGTTTTCTATATCATTGTGTTATTTGCCATTTTTATATGTTGACTCTTTCTTAATTTACACTGTTACATGTGGCAGTAACTATTATGTTTCATTACTGAAAAATATGTAATAAACATTGATGATCAACTCTGTTGTGAATTAAACACTCTCATATCTCATATAATACATGTAAATGTAAACAAAGTACTGATTCATTGATGATGCAAGGCAAACATTTGTGCAATATTGTTTAATGATAATAAGTTAAAACTTAGCAGAAAAAAAGTCATGTTAATAATTAAGATTTTGTATAACATTTAAAGTGTATATTCAAGTCTTACAATGTACCAGTTCTGCAAAAAGGGATCAGTAATGATAAAATATGTAGTGCACTAGAAGAATTATTTCAGTAAGTCTGTGGATTTCTTTGGTCTTCCTTATCCACAATTTTACTTTCCCATGACCAATTAATTTGTCAGCATATTAATTGAATCTTCTGGATATTTGAGAAACCCACAGAATTACAAGGATCAGTTTCAACTTTTCATAAATGTTATATTAATGTTTTTCCCCAAAACTTTAATTAAATTTTTGTTTCACTGTATTCTAATACATAAATGTATTGTATACTATTTGGTTTGCTTAGATGCCACTGGCACACACAAGAAGCTTAAAAGTTTGATATTTTTTTTTTACTTTTGAATCTCAGTGTCTGAGAGAATGGGGATATGATTTGATTGAGTTATAACATTTGATTACTACATGTATGATAGTCATTGTTAATGATATTTCTTTGAAATGGAGACCATGCCCTATCTACTATTTAAATTGCCAAATTTAGGCTTTTGTTGATTCTATTTGTTATGCATACAATGAGTTATGATTCAACTTACTGTGTTGGTTAATTTTGTAAACAATCATCGCCTATCATCATGGATTTTTTTTTTTAACAATGTGTAGTAAAGTGTAAGTTAAATATCACTCTTGTTTCTTTATGCTAATCAACATATCCTCTATACACTAAAACTCCGATAGTTGACTTGAGGCTAAACTGATCTAGAAAGCCTCATTAATCGTCAATTGACCAGTATTTCAGCAGATTTAGGGGATTTCATACACTTGTGTGGGGAATTCGTTTACAAGGAGGTCCAGGGAACGCCCCCTAGTTGTAGTGGACAGTGACTGCCCTGAGGAGAGAGGGTCCGCGCGGCTAACTACACGACCCTGACTGTTAGTCTGTTGTGGTGCCTCGGTGTCCCTAGGGAGAGTTAAGTAGCACCAAACCGTGGACAATGGCCGCGGCGTTATTTTGGGGTACACACGTGGGGGTTGTAATTTTCCCCACAATGGAACAGGTGGGAGGGACGACAGTGCCACATTTTACACATTATGTAGCAAACAGAATCCTCAAGATGTTGGTGAAATAGAATTTGTCACTGTGTTAACTAATTAGGGGACGGACTAGGCCAAGGAAAGTGATCAGCGCGAGAAATTGATAAAAAATGGTTTAACAAATCAACTAAGTATGCGCACCGTTTTAATTTGAGGAATATGAATTTATTGATCTCTTTTTACAATAGTTTGAATTTACCAATTGCATTGAGGAATCATCTCGAGAATTAAACCAAAAAAATGGTTTAACAAATCAATTAAGTTTGCGCACCGTTTTAATTTCAGGACTATGGATTGATCTCTTTTTACAATGGTTTGAATTTACCAATTGCATTAAGGAATCATTTCGAGAATTAAACAAAAAAAAAATGGTTTAACAAATCAATTAAGTTTGCGCACCGTTTTAATTTTAGGAATATGGATTGATTGTTCTCTTTTTACAATGGTTTGAATTTACCAATTGCATTGTGGAATACAATTTTAATTGAATCTTTGTTCTCTTTATGCATATCATTAATAACAATTGAAGTTTTTTGAAGAGGAACATTACTATATAAAGAAAATATTTGCTTAGAGAATGGCACGTATTTTTTATAATTAGTTTGAAGATTCACATCTGATGTATTTTACTGTGATACAGTATTCACCGTTGAAAGTTGAACAGACAGATTGTTTTAATCTTCGAATTTCGCTTGTTAGAACTTCCAGACAGACAAACACAATAAATTTAATCCCTTAAACGGTACTCATCTTTCCGCTAATCCTTAACGTAAACAACAATAACTAAACTCTTAATCAACTTTATAAAGCTACTTTACGTATCACATTGTTGTGAAGAAAAACCTTTGAAAATTAATCGAAGTAACTTTAAACTTTTTTACGACATCAGAGGTCGTGTCGTTTGATCTACGTGACCATTTAACGTTGACCACTAGTAAACGGGAGAGGTGCGAAGCCGACCAACAAATGGGTTCTAAATTAGGCATATTGAAAAAGCCCCGTTAACGCCTTTTGTAGCGGGGCGTGATAACTCGGACCACTTGAACAAATCAACCCAGTGCCGCTCTTCCACCGAAAACGCCACGCCCATTTTTAAAACGTAGAGTCAAAGATGATAAAAAGAAACTATTTGTAAACAAAATAAAGATTGGAAGAAATTTGATGTATTGCTGATGGTGATTATTCTATTTTGTGAAGAAAGAGAGAAAAGTTGACAGTAAATGCTAAGAATGTCTGATTCAGAGGATGAACATACAGAGTTTGTAGATATTATGAATGATGAAGAAGAGGAATACCAAATAGAAGATGATAAAAAATTAAAATCAACGTCCAGAAAACGTAAAACAAGCTACACTCTGCGAGGACTAGACCCCGAGGAAATAACGGAGTTGCGGGCCAAGATAAATAGCCGAGAACGAAAGAGGATGCACGATCTAAATTTGGCTATGGATAACTTACGTGAAGTTATGCCGTACGCCAAAGGACCATCCGTACGTAAACTATCCAAAATTGCTACACTGACCCTCGCCAGAAACTACATCCAAACTCTGACTAAGTCAGTGGACGAAATGAAACGGCTATTGGATGAAATCTACCGTTCCTCGGCTTCGAACCAGCGCCAGTCCGCCACTACTGTACCGTTACCGTACATTCATACACCTGGGACCTCGCTCTACGGACCTGCAGCCTATCCCCTCCCCCTGCCCAGCGGCTACCCCCCGTCCTTTGGACACAGTCTGAGACATTCGGTGCCTCCCCATTTGTCCTCTTGTTCTTCATTCTGTTCTTGCAGAACATCGTCATCTTCTAGTTTTCGACCTTCAGCTCCGATGCTGCAATCGGCGTCACAGAGACATGTGATTCAACCACCTTTATAAATCAGTTTCCATTTCCATACTTCATTCATCGGACTTCATAGCATTTTATTTTACTGATTATGTGGATATATATTTCTAATGAGTGACATATTCAAAGACTTTTTATTAGTGCTAACTCATCAGTGTACATTGTTTCTTTAAAGATATCTTTTAGACAGTTCTTATGCAAATTGTGCATATGACGAAAATTTTGCATAAATGTTAACATTAAATAAGAAAGGAATTCATTTGATGAAAGAAAAAAATACAATTATATTTAGTATTACTTGAGAAATATTATTGGTCTTAATGCTTGTTTTACAACTTGAATGAATTTTTAGAATTGATGCTTTTTAACTTTATACACTATATACTATGTACAAAGACATTTGTTTAATTGTTTTCATTGATTCTTTTCAAAATTCAAAAAAAAATTCTTGAATTTAATGTTCCGATTAATACATAAACCGATTAATGAATCGTATACGTTTTTTTTTTTATGAGTTTAAGCCAATTTCGTTTGTGTTTTTAATAAAATTCTTAATTCTCGATTCAAAATTACTCATATAATGCTAAAAAAAATAATCGCTTTTTTGGGACTGATTTATTTTTCTAAAACTATTCTTCTAATTAATTCAATTTTAAATACATCGGTAGAATTAAAAGAATTACTTATTTTAATTTCAAAATATCTTACGTAGAAAAGGCCACTTTGATAAAATATTATTTACTCTAAATGTAAAATTTGTCAAACAGTCAGCGGAAGTTGAAAAAAGTTTGATGCTTAGTTCTTTTCTTTTTTGTTTTTTTTCTTATCTCAAGAATAATATCCTATAAGTACATAATACATTGAAAAATAATTTGTGTAATACAGGAGAGGAATTCCATTCGGAGTAATAATTAATTCGAGAAAAACAAAATATCGTTTGAGAGAAGGATCAAGGACTTTTCTTGCGTGAATACTTAAGATAGTATACCCTAGTTATTGTTTTATTTCATTTTATTAATTTTTTTGATAGGACCGAAAATTCAAGTTCCAGATTCACAAAATTTTTAATCTTTCTTAATTTTTATCCCTTCTTTTTTAAATACTAGAATTTACTGAAAACGATTTTCTGACGTAAATTTTAATGATTTAATTAAAGCACGGACGAAACGTCTTTCATTGACCGAAGATTTTTATGCCTATTTCTCTTTGGAAGTGAAAGCTATATCGAACAATGGACCAGTATAGTGTATTTATATTTTACCTGGAATCATTAGGAGAAGGCGGGTTAATATTAAATGAAAAAAAAACTGTCTCCTCTCCTGTTATCCGCATCAAAGTTTACACATGTTTTTATCACTCTACGGAAATATTTAATCCTCCACTCCCCCGGGACGTGATGTGTGTGGCAAAAGTCGTCTTCGTGTTCTTAAAAATTAAAAGCTGCATCTCAATTGTAATATATTTAGGAGAATTTTTTTCTTATTGACATACGAGGGCTGTTCAATAAATAGTGTCCTGATTTCTATGACATACAACATAGAAATCATTTGACATTAAGCTTGATTTTATCTTACTATTGACTCTTTGATGAATTGAAAACAATTAATGTGACCACTTTCCATCCCATAATTTCATTGTGTGAAGCTGGAAAACAAGGGCTATTCGAGACACTGCATTAAAAATGAATGGTAAAGAATCAGTAATCTAGAGTGAAATTAAACGTCTCGTTACAGCAGCTGTAAAACTTCCTAAGAATCCCCCCCCCCAAATATGAAATATGTGAAATTTACATCAACCAATGTATGTTTTATAGACACGAGCATGTGGATTTCAATAAACAAAAATTATTTAATGGGCATCAAAAATGGTTACCGTCCTTGGCGACAAGGACTCACAACAACCAATGAACTGTTTGCCAAAATTCAACAAGTTATCACTCTTGATGTTTGATTGACCATTAGAGACATAGCAAATTAAATAGGCATCAATTTAGGGGTAGTTAAATCTGTTTCAAAGTTCTAAACACTTGACAGTAAAAAAAGCTTGATACTCAATGGTCATCCTATGTTTTGAAAATGACAATATGTAAAAATATATCTGAACAATTATTAAAAAAAAAAAATCAATTTCTGGAGGAGTCTAGAAAGCAAAGTTTTTGCAAAAGAAAAATCGAAAGGTTTATGAAAGGAAGGAACCAGAATCAGGAAACCACTACATAAAATTTCTTCATGAAAGCGTCCAAACCCATACGCCATGAAGAGTTAAGGAGTTTGGGGGATAAGCAGAGAGTTAAAATTTTGTCACACCCACAATATTCGCAAGATCTTTTAGCCGTTGACTTGTTTCTCTTTCCAAACTTGAAAAACACCTTTCAGAAAGATGAAACAAGACCAGGAATTGAACTGCCTTTCCGAATAAAAGTTTTACAACAAGACCACTAATATTTAAGAAAATGGCATATAAAGCTGTTTTTGTGCTCTTGCAATTCTTTGCTCTTCTAAAACTTTGTCTTCTTTGTTAAGTGGATTTATTGTAAGTTTGTTTTGAGGGTTTAAAGCAATGGATTCAAGTTTCATTATCTGTTTGAATTTCAGACAAGCATAGATAGTTACAAATTTTGATTTTTGAAAACAATTGTTTAGATATTCTAACACTCTGTAGTTTTCACTCATTTTTCAAAATATAGGGTGACCATTGAGTAATAAGCTTTCTTACTGTCAAATGTTTCTTTGAAACAGTGTTATCTACATCCAAAATGGTTCCTATCAATTTTCTATGTGCCTTCAAGCAAATCAAACATCATCAGGGATTATATGTTGAATTTTGGCAAACAGTTCATTGGTTGTTGTGAGTCCTTGTTGCCAAGGACACTACCCATTTTTGATGCCCATTACACCATTTTAGTTCATTGAAATCCACCTGCTCATTTGTCTTTAAAACAGACATTGGTTGCTGTAAATTCAACATATTTCAATGAATATTTCTTTTGGAATTCTAACATGTTTTACAGCGATTTCAACGAAGCATTTAATTTCACTATAGTTTACTGATTCTTTAATATTCATTTTTAATGTAGTGTCTCGAATAGCCCTTGTTTTCCAGCTTCTCACTATGAAACTATGTGATGAAAAGTGGTCACACAAACTGTTACCAATTCATTAAAGGTTCAATCATGAGAGAAAGTCAAGCTTATTTTTTTAGTGCCATATGATTTCTAATTCTAAGTATATATGTCACTGCTCAGGACATTATTTTTTAACAGTCCTCGTAACTATGTACTATAGTAGTTTGACTCTAAATGTTCAGGCACATTAATGAACATTTTCAAAGAGTAATTTTATCTGCAAAGTATACATGGGAAGAGAAGAAGATTTGAATTTGTGCATTTTCAATACAGAATCACCAGAGCCCCGCCCTAACACCAGGGCCATTGACCATGTTGCCCTTTTTTTTTCCTTTTTTTTTTTTTTTTATACAATTTTACCATTTCATGTACATGAATGTACATGTTCGTTTCTGTCTTGATGTAAACGTTTCTGTCTTGATGTTTTTCACAAATTTTACAAAATGAAGAAAAGCATTTAATTAATATGTTTTATAGATACCTCTAGGGTTTGCGATTGGCAACAAATTTTAATAACAGAAACTTTTTAAAAATACAAAACGAGGAAGAAAGCAATGAAGCAATGAAAGGTCGCAGATATTTAACCCCCACTCTTAATAAGCGGCAATTAGAGTTGACGCAGATTTCCGAGCAATTGCACACATTGGAAAGGGGAGGCAAAACAAGTAAGGGGGCGTGGCCCGTGCGGTCCGTAATGACAGACACCACGTGAAAGGTCCGGGCACCTCCCGCAGGGATCCACTTGAACCAGCACTGCCAATTACAAGGGAGGGGGAATTTAGCCCTCGGTGGCCCAGAATGGCAGAATGACCAACAGTCGAAAACAGATGGATATAGAAAGGACATCTTCTTGTCATATGTGGTACACGAAAAAAATTATATTACAAACCTATGGTGAATAATTCTGCCCACTATTGGAAAATATGTTTTTATTAAGTCAAATGTAGGGTAATTATTTCACAATGCACTGTAAGTCAGTAAGTCTATTTTGTAGTGTAAGTATGCAAAATATATGCAATCAAAGACATGGTTTTGATATAAAGCTATGACAAACATACTTTTTAATATTGTGAAATCAAAAATTTTCGTGGAGGTTATGAAGAGAACCATATATATATATATATATATATATATATATATATATATATATATATATATATATATATATATATATATATATATATATATATATATATATATATATATATATATATATATATATATATATATATATATATTTACAGTATGGAGATTTGTTATAATTCACCTTCATACATGAAATATATGTAGACGACGAGCCGTATTCAAGCTGAAAAGTCCATTCAAACAATGCAAATTAATTAGAAGCAGAGCAAACACGAGTCTCTGAATCACCAGGGGTGGGAGCAGGTGCCATGGATGACTGATCATTCCTTGCCGACAGGTCTACACGTCGTATGCTCTTTGTCATGGTCGGAGATTCGAATTAACGGAATATAAGTGTGTAATAATAGCCAAACAATGAAACATGTGGATGTAACGAACAGTATTCAAGATCAAAAATCCGTAAAACAATACAAAATAGGAGCAGAGCAAACACGGACCTCCGAAACATCAGAGATGGGATCAAAAGCCATGGAGAAGTGAGCATCCTATGCTGAACGGTCACACCCGCTGTGTGCTCCTTGTATTGATCGGGAAATAACGGAAAAATCCGTCGTCAATTCATACTAACGAAAAGTATGAAAAAACAGTCAGCATTTGACTATATGATAAATTGTATTTGCTGACAATATCATTGTATCGGCCAAAGAAATTACAAAATGATGTCTTTAAACGAGATTGCTGATATTCTTGTTTCATGAATATGTTTGTCAATAATTCACCTCGTTTTAAAAATTGTATTAACAGAAAGCATGCTCTTGCGTATCGAATCAACTGAGATAAATAACCTCCGTATGCAAGTGATGAAGGTATGCTGAAAAAGTAAGGGAAGTTGAAGGCTGAAAAGATAAAATCATCACGTTTATCACAGAGCTTGGTTGTGACAACACTGTAGATAACCAATAACGTCTTTTTAAAGTAAATATTCAAATATGAGACAGGTCTTTCCGATATCACATGGATATACATGCATATTGAATCAACTGAGATATATAAACTCCGTATGCAGGTGATGAAGGTATATTGCTGCATAAGTAAGGGAAGTTTAATCGACATTAGAAAGGAAATACATTGTTACTTGACAAAACGTTGTCGATATATCTAAATGTCGAGTTGAAGGCCACAGCAAGTGTTTTCCTCTTTTAACGTACTAGATTTTGGACAAATTATGCTTCATATGAATACAAAAATAAGTCTGCTAATATGGGGCGCAATTTGTAAACCAATTTGGATTCCAAAGATTGCTGGAAGACCTGTTCTCCAAAACCCACATGGATACATATGTACTGTCAATCAGAAACTCAAGCTTCTTTTTGATATTTTGATGTCAACTTCAGAGTACTTCCGTGTACAATCTGAATGTTTTCAAACAAAATGATTTTGCAAATGACTAATGACAAGGTAATTAAGTAAATGTACGAGTTCCATTTTTATTGAAAAAGAAGCTGTCATTGATCTCAAAGAGTCTGGACTTTACTTTATCGTGGGGATGGTTGTGTATAAAGTTGAAAAGTCATAAGTTTTTAAGATACTGATTTTGGTAAAATCTTGTGATTATATCAACATTTATACACCACTAATTCTTGAATATATTGTTGCACAGGTACTCTTGAAGTTTCTCCTTCACTGCTACGAACATACTGTTAAAATAACCTTGTTTTAGAAATTGTTTAGACATACATTATTCTCTTGCAGATCCAATCAGTTGTGAGATATAAAACCCGTCTACAAGGAATGCCGACATACATGTATGTATTACATTTATTTGGAATTTTGCAGGATGATTTGTCAATATGAATATGTATGTCGTGCAATGTGCATGGATGACGTATGTAAATATTCAAGTGGGAAGTTAAAAAGGAGCAATCTTTAACTTAAAAAGTCAAGAATTTCTAAATACTTCATCAATGTAGTTTTCTCACGTGTACATAAAAACTAATTCTTGTTCGTTTTAAAATGATTTCTCTGACTTTTAAAGATCACCCTGTCCCCACGTCATTGACTATGTGTGGTCATTCTTTATTTAGCAATGTAAAATCTGTTTCTTTTCTTTCGGATCTGTCCAAAGGAGTTACCATTGTTGACACGCGTGTGCACTCGATTGATACAAACAACCGAACTACTGCTTCCATTTGGTTTATCAGATGAAGCAGAAGCTAATTTAACGTGGGTTTGGCCTAATTAGGAGGAACAGATTCTGACCGGATGAATTTATTTTATCCAGCAACATTGTCAGTATCAAGCAAATTATGTCAACAACAGTCGAAAATAAAGTTAACATAATATTCTGCTTTTTTTTTCATTTGAAATAGTAGAGTAGATTAAAAAAGAAATCATCAACTTTCAAAGTATTGATTAGAAAAAGAGTAAAGAAGTACATGTATATGGTACACAAATTAAAAAAGAAGAAGATTTTATTAATAATAACTTTATACATGTAGTGATATCGTGAAATAGTTTTTCAAAATAATTTTAAAATGAAAATAAATATTATTTACAGAAACACTTTAACTAACCAGTAATCAAGCTAGATAGTCCTTGAAAAGAAGAAATGGGAGCAGAGCAAACAAGGACTTCTTAAATGTTCAGACTCCAATAAGTTAGTTGTTATGTGAAACATACGTATCAGACTTAATGGTATAACTTATTTCAGGTTCACTAGGATATATTGAGTTGACATATGAACAGAAGTATACTAACTTTTATTTTAAAAAAAAACTGATAATACGTAGTCGATATTTTAAAATATGGAGTTGAAGGTCATGGCAAGTTTTTTAATGTAGCAAAAAGCATAGTTTTTTTTTAATTTATCAAAAGTAATGTTTGTATAAAGTAGGAAAGAGCGTTTTTATGTTCCAGATCGTTAACAGCAGTTTGTATTTTGTGAGAAATAAAGAAAGAGAGTTAGCAGAGTTTTTGCTGGACCGGCAATACAGTATATCTCTGTTTGTATTAAGGATTTGTTTTAATAGGAATCTATAGTATATGTAGTGAAGACCGAACCTTGGGTTTACAGAGATATTCAACTTATTAAAGACTAAAATGAAATTTTGAAGAACTGTAAGTATAAGTGGAGTAAAACGTACTATTACAACACAGTACCTCTGTAATACGTTATTTTCATCACCTTTAGAATCAAAGACGATGTTGTTACCAGACTCTGATCCTGGATACATCATATATTGTTTATGTAGTCTTTCTAATGTATTAATTTTCTTTTTGTACTTTTATATAGTAATTCATTTATTTTTTGCTTAATTGCATTTTTATAAAATTACATGTATTATTGTGTTTCACGTAATTGCGCTCGTATATATTTGTTGTTTGTAATTTTTAGCATTATTATTTATTGTTTGTTTTAATTTTATCAAAATTAACTCATCGATGTTCATTTTTTTATCATAATAATATTATTCCTGATTAAACTTATATCATACTTTTTAAATTGTTTTTAATACTTGATATAATAATTCAAATTTATTGTTTATACTTTATATAATAATTTATTAACTATTGTTTATGATTTTAATACAATTACTTAATTGTTGATTAAAATGATAATTTAATTATAATCATCAATCGTTGTTTATACTTTTATTATCATTAAATATGTTATTTATACTTTTGTTATAATTACCGTATTTAAGTTTTGTTATAATGATTTATTTTTGTTTATTCTTTTATTATAATTTTTGTTTGATATTTTACATTTACTATGCTTCATGTGAAGTCCAAATGTGAAATGAAAATTTCAAAGAACAAATTCACATTTCTTCAGATTTGTGAGATATTAAAATGACCATTAGAAATCTAAGACCTTGATGTAACAAAAACTCTGTCAGAAGCTTATATATCAAACACCGTTTTCTCCTTTGTTTATTCTTATTGTATACCAGGTACTTATTTGTTTAAAACTCCTTTCCTCTACTTAAAGATTAACTGAATTATAGTTGTCGGTTTCAATTACTAAGTTTTTTGAAAGAAAATAAAAAGTTCTCGGCTGAAGATGACTTCACACTTTATTTGTAAGATAGTATCTGTTTTCGTATCTTGGCACCCTGAGTCGCCATTGTGACGAGTCGTGCGCGCGCGCTTGATGCAAACAAATACAACATTTATTATCAGATGTAGAGGGGCGGATCCCAATTCGGCTTTTTCCCTAATTAAGTTTAGGACTCTCACTAAATGATTTGTCTTGTCAACATTAATTCCTTCTCTTAGATCGCAGCTGCTCGTGATGATTTAGGATTATATTTACAGATTGCATAAACCTGTAAGAGTGATTCCTTTATAAAATCATTGTGTCTATTTTTTTTTCATTGTTTATTTCCATTCATTCATGTGTTGATAGAATTGTTTTTGCAAAATAATTGTAATCCCACCTTTACTGAGGATTTTGTTTCCTTCTGTAGTATTAATCCCTAATATAGGTAATTCTTCGTTTTCAAAATAATATGCTAGAATCAAAAATGGATTCACAGATTTAATTATTATTTTTAGATTTGAAGGTATGAAATATATTTCTAAATTGTAAAATAAACATGCATTTGTATTGATGATATGACCATTTTGGCAAATTGTAGACCTTTATATGCGAAAAGATGGAAATTAAAAAATTAAGAAAAATCTCGAGCCTTCAAATTATCCCCAAAGTTTTGATTTATATAATTTATATTTTACCTTATAAATCAAAACAATATAATACATATTACTTTGTAATTAACAATGTACGGATTGATTTAAGACTTACTTTATATAAATAAAAATATATACCAGTTGCTTTAATTTCTTAAAATATCACATGATCATATCTCTATATTTTGCAATGTGTATAGATCTTTCTTTTATCAAACAGAATACTGACTTTCAAAATAATTAAATCAACATTCAATTTATTCTTGTCAAGATGGTAGATTATTAAATTTATATGCAAATAATTTTCTACAACATATTCATGTATTTTAACTTTCATGTAAATTGATTAAATTTATTTAAAATATCTTTAAAACTCCCTCCTCTGAATTATGAAGCCACGACCTTCAGCGTGTCATTTTGCAACGGCCAGCATTGCCTGACGATAGCTTGAATGTTAAAACAAATGGTTGCTAGTTCGCGCATAGCGCTGTCAGAGAGAGAGAGAGAGAGAGAGAGAGAGAGCAAATGTAAGAAAAAAATGAGAAAAGTACAAATTCGTTAATTTGCTTCCTTTTCCTGTATAATAAAAACCTGATTCATCAACAGAACATTTGCCGCAGAAATGAAAATTTCACTTTTCAAATGCACCTTAATTCTATTATATATTTAATTTAGTTTTTTATTCTTAAGGCAAATACGAATGTCAATATTTATTAAATTGTACTAGTTAATATTCAAAAACTTCTTACTTGCATTGGGTGAAACCCTATTACTTGATACACATGAAATATGTGAAATTTAGAAAAGTTCTATTTTTCTTGTATGAAATACAAAGATAAAGATCAGTAAGTATTCAAGCTCATTAGTCCATTTCAACCGTAACTTATGCAGCAATATACCTTCATCACCTGCATACCGAGTTTATATATCTCAGTTGATTTGATATGCACAAGCATGCTATACGAATGAACAATTTCTAAAACGAGGAAAATTATTGACAAACAAGTTAATGAAACAAGAATATCAGCAGTCTTCTTTAAAAGCATCATTTTGTAACTTCTATGGTCGATACAATGACCTTGTCAGCAAATACAATTTATCATTGAGTCAAATGCTGACTGACATTGTTCATACTAATTGTTATTCCATTATTTATACCCTGAATTGACGACGGATGTCGATCCCGTTATTTCCCAATCTTTACAAGGGGCACACTGCGAGTGTGACCAGTCGGCAGAGGATGCTCACTCCTTCATGTCACCTGGTCCCACTTTTGATGTTTTGTTTGCGCTGCTTCTGTTTTGTATTGTTTTATAGACTTTTGATCTTAAATACTGTTCGTTATCTCCATATGTTTCATTGAAGAAATAATTACTTTTTAATTAGAAAGAAGCACCATTCGCGAGTTTTCTACTGTTTTTTTTATTATTTCTTAGCGCCGAATCCATTTAAAATCTCTTGATAGCTTAATCATATTGTTATGATCGTTCTTGCAAAATTGCGTCTAAGAATCATTTGGAATATTTAATCCTCGCGAAAAAAAGAATCTACAAAATTTAACATCTTTTTTCCAACTTGAAGATTAATATCAATATATATCACAAATAGTCAACAGCTACAATAGTTAATAGTTACAACTAATACAGAAAAAAAACAGTCAAAGATAAATGCTTTAGACTTTTTACAAACATTGTAATACATAAAGAAATGCAATTTATTGTTTGATATTTTCTCTTTAGATAAGCATTAATCAGTGTTCGTGTTTATCAAGATGAGAGGGAATGCAGACACAGAGATAGTCGCCATTAGTGAAGCTGGAGACAGAAGATAAATCATAGTGATCAGGTCTGACAGGGGGGATAATAAAGGTCTGGGTGAATGTCCTAGCGGGTGTGGTTATCTCCCCATGTCTTGGCGTGTGATTCCCTTCTATATATAGAACGTTGTCAACCAGGAAAACACTTAATTCCTCGACCTCGAAACTGGCGGCAAACACAGATATGAACAAACTACGACAGTGACTGCAGAACCAGACTCCCTCTACAGAGGTATCACCCAGACATTCCTGTTATGAGAGCCTTGTATTATTGAAAAATGTTTTCAAACTGGAATTCAATAGATCATTTTATTTATTTTCTTTATTCAACAATTAACTAAATTACAATTTAAAAAGCTTGTCATGTTTTTGTACGGAAGCTGGTAGGTGCGAGGTAGGAAAATTTTTTATCTTGCGGCCGCTTGATACTAGTAATAAATTTTCTGGCGACAGCTAGATTTATTTCTAGCGGCCGCCAGTTATTTATGTGGCGGCCACCAAATAATTATTTGGCGGTCGTCAGATCGCATATTGATTTACATATTTTGATATTTTGACATTCGGAGAAATTGATAGTTAAGCTAAAATAATGATCTTCATCTGTCATCATAAACAGTCTAAAAATTCCTTTTGGTGATATCACCTGAATAGAATCAAACCTTCTGTGAATTTCATTACTAAAATAGTTTTATACTGTAAATTATTTACCTCCACTGTGACGTCAGTTTCTATAGTAATGTATTTCCTCTGACCGCCCTGGCCATTCTCAGTCTCCCCACCCACTGCCCCCGCCTCCTCATCAGCAGCCTGACCACCAGATGTCTCCCCAACACCAGGGTCATCCTGGTCATCTGTAGGTTTTGGTTCAGAGGTACTTTTTTCTATCCCCGGCATAAGGAAGATTTTAACCTTTTTTGTTAACATTTCCGACATATCCGCCGCTGTATTTTTGCAGTTTCCGTATTTGTTGTTTCTACGTTTGCTTCATTTAGATTTAAATCATATTTTACTCGTTGTTTATTATAATATGAAACTATTGGAAGATCAATATTAATGAACTTTAAATTATTTGTGCTCTTGAAAGCTTTTTTTTTTCAAAATGAACCTCAATTAACTATTTATATAAGTGTGTCCTTAACAAACCTTTTTTTGTATACAGATACATCCCTCCCTATTGTATGTCTACACGTTTCTCTTTCATATAGCTTAATTAACATTAATATGCAAGTGATATTGCTACATAAGCTGCGGAAGTAGATGATTCGAAAGTTGAATTCATCACGTTTTTCGTAAAGCTTTTGAATAGGTTACCATAAACGTCTTTTGCTAGTTAGATAGTGGAATATGCTGTATCTTTTATTTCAAGCTCACAGGGATATACCGAATCGATGATTCTTTATACACACTTAATACCCTCTATCATTCTAGATTGAAAAACCATTATTAACATTGAACAAACACAAATCAATGCACTCCTATTTGAAACACAAAAAAAATACTTAAAGCCATTTTTTTTTTTTATTTTACTTTCAAAATGTTGTTCAAAAGGTTTTTCCAGTACGTCATTCACAATAATTTCGGGAAAAATACGAGGGTTGTTCGAAAAGTTCGTGGACTACTTTCGTATCTTTTTTTTATTTGACGTCATATGTTATCCAAATTTGGTAGAAATATCACAAGAAACAATACTCAATTGACTTTTGACTAACCTGGAAACCCTAGAAGAGTCTGTTTATGTATTTTTTTTCTATCCCACTATCTCTCCTCTCTCTCTTTCTTCTCCCTCTCTCCTGCTTTCTCTCTCTCTCTCTCTCATTAGTGCTCTCTTTGTCTCATAAAAAGTTTACGGAAAATGTATATATGTACTGTAAAACTATGTATTAAAATCTGTAAATAAAAAAAATTGGTAGAAATATTTTGACAATAAATCCAAATGATTTGTATTATTTTTTTTTAATACCACGATTTCTTAAAATTTATCCAGCTTTTAAAAATGCAAAAATCGGATCGCGGAGCAGGTTAAAATTTAGTAAGTTACAAACAATACACTAAATAAAGTCTGTAGTCATTTTTCTCTGTAAAATGAGGTAAAATCTAAAAACAATTGAGAAAATCAAAATTAGAAATGTTATATCGATTCGTATTCCAAATCATGGCTTAATATTTTGCTTTGTTGAAAAGAAATCAGCTTGAGAAGATTGGTTGTCCTCATTGAAAACAACAGAAACGCTGACGTTTTAGAACGTCATGGAGCAGCCGATAACGATGCAATTTTGTCTTTTAAGGCCAGTATACACGATGAGATTTGTAGTATAATACAAGTATAAATTAGAATACTTTTGAATTATAATACTGTAAATTCACTACGTATTCCCGTATTCCCACGTGTTTTCCCCCGCCATATTTCTCTCTCTGTCAAAATAATAAAATTAGAAGATGAGGTTCTGATAGCAGTGTCTATCATCGTACTATGCACTGCTTGATATATTCCACAAGTCCTCTTCCCCTCTCCATAAAACACGAGTTATTCGATGTCTTTACTTGTAAAGTCTGCCATTGTGATTTACCATGTGCTTTTTTTAGTAACGATATAAATAAGATGACCTTCAATGGGGTTTCATTTGATTTGTTGAAAGTGAAAGGCAAGTTAAGACTTGTATTTAGAAATAGAGAATTGCCCTATTCTTAATAAAGTTTTACGAGATTCGAAAAATCATATGATACACTGTATTTAGAGTGTATACACATTAAGATTTTGTATTATAATACATAATCTTAAAATACAAATCTTACCGTGTATGCCGGCCTTTACTCAGGAAAAATCCTGAATAAACTCAAAAAATGTTGAAGGAATCAAAATATATGTCACAAGCGAGTTGTGCATGTGTGAACAAATGGTATACACAGTGTTTGAGTGACAGAGATGAGGACAATTATTGTGATGAAACGTTTATCTTTAAAAATCTTAATAAAAACTTTAAAAAGTTTGAAGGTGAAGGAAAGACATAGGCGCTTTAGAGTAGTTTACCCTGTGAAAGCAGAGTTAAGTAATGAGAGGGATATGGCGATAACGAACAGTATTCAATCTGAAAGTCCATAAAACAATACAAAACAAGAGCAGAGCTAACACGGACCCCCGAAACAGCAGAGGTGGGATCAGGTGCCATGGAGGAGTGAGCATCCCCTGCCGACCGGTCACACCGGCCGTGTGCTCCTTGTCATGATCAGGAAACAACGGAAAAAATCCGTCGTCAATTCAGTGTATTAATGACGGACTAACAACTGAGATGAAAAACGTCAGTCAGCATTTGACTCAATGATAAATTGTATTTGCTGACAAGGTCATTGTATCGACCATAGAACTTACGAAATGATGACTTAAAACGAGACTGCTGATATTCTTGTTTCATCAACTTGCTTGTCAAAAATTTACCTCGTTTCAGAAATTGTTCATACGTGTAAAATGCTCTTGCGTATCGAATCAATGTAGATATATATACTCCGTATGCAGGTGATGAAGGTATATTGCTGCAGAAGTAAGGGAAGTTGACGATAGAAAAGTTATTAAAGTCATCACGTTTATCATATAGTTTGGTTGTTAGATTCGATTAGCGTCTTTTTCAAGTAAAATATCCAAGTATGAAACAGAAGTGTCAGTATCTTTTATCTCAAGCTCACCAGGATATATCGTATCGACATAGGAATGGAAATTACCATTATAATTTGACAATACGTCATCGATATATCTAAATGTCGAGTTGAAGGCTACAGCAAGTGTTTTCTTCTTTTCACGCATAAGAATTTGCATAAATTCTGCTTCATATGACTATTAAAATAAGTCTGCTAATAACGGAGCGCAATCTGTACCCATGGGAATTCCAATAGATTGTTGGAATACCTGGTCTCCAAAAACTACACAGATATTGTCAATCAGAAACTCAAGCATCTTCTTAATGTCAACTTCAGAGTACTTATGTCTGCAATCAGAATCTGTTTTAACAAAATAATTTTGCAAATGAATATTTACTGGAACCTGCAATGTATCTTTGTTTGTGAGGATTCTTATGAAGTTTCGGAATCCAATATATATATAAGGTAGTTCAAATTCATTTTGGCTCTATGGAATATTAAAAGTATTCAAAATTGACAAGTGATTTTGAAGAATTTTTTCCTTAAAAAGGGAAGTATGAGTATAAGTAGGATTACCATTTGTAGATTAAATCCAAGTTCTTCTAGAACGTCTATTAACGTAATGAACCTTACAAACGAATACAATGTTGTTACCTGCTTTGGGTAATAAAAGAAATTGAAATCCTAACAAATGAAATAATACAATGAGAGCAATTTAAAAAAAATGTATTTCAAGTATTAGAAAAATGATTTAATGATTGGGCTTTGGATTATACTTTGTGAAATGTATAGGAATAGCATATTTTAAAAATTCTTGGCGCTATATTTCGGTGTAACATTGCCGTTAAGGGTGCTCCGCGAGTACAAAACATGTTGAATTTTAAATTGAAGTTAATTTATGTCTGTTAAATCGAATGGAATGAAACACCACACATCAACAAAACAAATAATTTTAGATATTATATTATACTGATTTTAAATTTCTTGTGAGTAATAATATAACGACGATTGACATTGTCCACGAACTTTTCGATCAACCCTAGTATATGTATATAAACAGCTGTTTAATTGGTTGCTTTAAAATGTGCTAGCCGTTTTGAAGACGTCTAATGTTCGAAAAGCCATGAATAGCACCCCATTTAAAGGTTTCAAATCAAGCTACAACACATTTTAAATAACCACTTATTGATTTACCAGCGCTTTATAAATTTGAAAAAATATGGCGACGGAAAGCAAAATACCAAAGTTGTGCCAGGAGGAAGCGTGTGTATCAGAAGAATGTGTCACTGAACAGGAAGAAATTAAACAACAATTACATTTTATGCCTACCAATGTTATACTGGAAGTAGAGGGTCGGGAAATATTAATTTCAACGATGATTATTATGAAGTGTTTATTATATACCAATAAAACTGAATCACTATAAACTTGTACAACTACAGTGTATATCTAATCTGATCCATATTATTTAAATTACTTCTAAGAACATGAATATCCTAGATGAATATATCTTGAAATATACATGTAACTTCTTGAAAATTGATTTAAAAAACAAGAAATAGGAGTTAGGTCATAGGGAAGAAAACGTTTTTTTTTTTTTTTTTAAACATCTCTTTCGAGAATATTTCATTCATATCGAAACACCACCACTTGCCGCTGGAGGACTGCAAACTTGGCATTTAGGGCCATTTAGCAGTAAGGGATCTTAAGCTTTTTCCAGTCAATATCTACTGCGACGTGGGACCTCAGTTTTGATTCGATCTCCTCCGAAGGATCGGTCTCTACGTCCTGCAGTGGATTCGAACCCCTGACGTATGGATTGACTCATTACTTCACCTCAAGAGCGGACGATGGACTGCCAAAGTAAAAATCATCACACAGAAAAAAAGATACCACAGAGCCTGAAACATTTATTTCAAATTTGGATATTTACTTTAAATAAAGACATTAATAGTAATGTAACAACAAAGCTTTTTAATAAACATGATGACTTTTTCAATCGTCAACTGCACTTACTTATGCAGCAATAAACCTTCATCACCTGCATAGGGAGTTATGTTTCTCATTTGATTCAATTCACAAGATCACGCTCTACGTGTGGACAATTTCTAAAACGAGGTGAGTTATTGACAAATAAGTTGACGAAACAAGAATTTAATCAGTTTCGTTTAAAGTTATCTTTTTTATGGTCGATACAATGACCATGTCAGTAAATAAGGAATGTTTTAAGTTTTATGCGATTTGTTGCTGTGTAAAACACACTAGCGTATGAATGTAATATGCGTACGTGAATAACATGTGTGATTTTCACACAATAATTCACAATAAACTTAAAACATCCTCCATAGTCACAGTTTTAATTGTTTTTTTTTGTATTGAATTTTAATTTTTACATCACCTAGTTATGGCATCATCTACTGATCAGCCAAAATTTGAACATCATTTGTTTATTAACAAATGAGATAGAGAACTTAAAGTTTATGTAAACATAAACAAGGCACGAGCCTTGATTATGTTTACATAATAGAAAATATCATATTTGTAACAAAATGATATTATGACTAATTGAATCAATTGAATCATAAAGCTTTGTTGTTACGTTATCATGCTCTTTTCATTTCTTTCCC